>NC_048304.1:106179062-106201526 GCF_013100865.1 Trachemys scripta elegans | reverse complement strand
GTGTTAGTCTTAAAGGTGCCACAGGACCCTCTGTTGCTTTTTACAGATTCAGACTAACACGGCTACCCCTCTGATACTCAAAAACAACTGTAATTGTTCTTCCAAACAGAACACAGTTTAGTAGCTTTTAACTTCTTTGTTATGTATGTTAAAAGTAAGTAAATTTGCAACATCCTGAGCGTTGCTCGAAGTTAAGAAATAGTAAAGTAATAAGTGATAAATGTATGTTAAAATAGAGGATGTATGTGAATGGATGCTTCATTTAGATCAAGGATAAATTGACTTAGATAAAGAATGAATGGTCAGGGAAGTGCCAGCCTAAGAATTACAACTTCAATCTCGATTGGCCAAAGAATGCGCAGACTAGAGATAACTGGATGACCCCCGGAGGGCAGGTCGGAATCCACCCAATTCCCCTCCCTTCTTCCCCCTCCCCCCATGGAGGGCTGAAGACTCCGAAGAACAAGATAACACTCAGACATTCAGCCATCAGGGATGTGCCACCTGATTGATAATCACCTCAAACAAATATCAGCAGGATGAAGCAATTCCCATAGACTTGTATAAGGATAAAATCCTATAAGAACAGACTCTAAAGACTAAAAACTTTGAGTCTAGTTCTGCAACCACCCTCCAGGAGCATCAGATGTGCATCTGACAAGGACTCGGCTCCACCCTCATGTGCAGGCTACCTGGCCAGTACTCTGCCACGAGCAATCTCTAGGCTGGTAACTATAACAACTCTGCAGAACTTGTATGAATGAGTGTGTGAATGAATAAGGAATGGTAGTGAAATAATATTGAATTGCATATCCTGATTTCTCGCTCTCTCTCTGTATTTACAATAAACCTGGCATTTTTGCCTCATCCCTCTTATAAGATCCTGTTGGTATTATTTTATTAGTGTAACAACAGCCTAAGCTGTTTACTGCTTGTACAAGGGTTAGCCGGGGTTCAACCCTCTCCAGGGCGTCAGGGAGCCACACCGGCTCACTACATACAGTTGTCGTTTGGAGGAATTAGTCTGTCCGCAGGGGTCTCCCTCGGCAGCCCTTGCAGTAACTGAAATAAACACCGTAAGCCCAGGCCCTCAGGCAGGGCTGAGCAGTGACAGTACAAGCAATAGGAAGCCCAGGCCCGGGTCCGGGCGGGGCAACAATGAGTCAAGGGCTCAGGCCCTCAGGCAGGGCTGAGCAGTGACAATAGGCCCAAGACCTGGGAGAGGAGGAGACTGCCACTCATGAATTGGGTGGCAGGGGGGACGCAGGCCCTCCCTCTCCACTGCGTCCCAGCCCGGGGCCCTAGCAGCAGCAGAAGACCCGCTGCTTAGTCAGTGCGGATCCTGGTCGCAATACACTGACATGGGCTCTGGCAGTGCTGCAGCCAGACTAGGGTTGGCTGCCCCTGGGTTACTTCCAAACTCCCCCTCGGGTCGTACCTGGGTCAGGGTGTTGTCCTCTGGGGGTCCAGGACCATGGGTTCTTTGGGGCAGTGGGCAGGCCCGGCAGGTCCTCTGGGTAGCGAGTGCAGGGCAGGCCCAGCAACTCCTCCGGGTAGCAGGCGCAGGGCAGGCCCGGCTAGTCCTGGCGGCCGCTTTGGGCCACGGGGGTTTCCCAGTTGCGGGCTAGGCTAGAGACCTCTGGCCTCTCCAGCAGCTGGGCCTTACTGAGCTCTGAGGGCAAGCCTTTATACTTCCAGGTCGCCACCTGACCCTCTGAGGGGCGGGCTCAGAGCTCCCTAGTTCCGCCCACTCCGGCCTCCGGACGGGCTCTTCCCTCTCCAAGGCGGCAGGGAGTCACACCGCCTCACTACACTGCTGAAAAACCCATCCCTGTTCATGTCAATGGGCCTTAAGTAATAAGACTCTTTCCCTTGAATGCTGTAGAAAAAGCCAGGAGCACAGAACTGCTAGCTTTCCATCCTAGGAGACAGATTATTTAAAGTGAACTGTTGATTTAAGAACAGTGAGCTGATGAACCAAGTGGGAAATTTGGCCTGAATCACAGATGCTTATCCATCTACAAATATCATTTGTACTTCTTGATGTATAAGGGACTTAACTTGGACCTAAAGGATAGATATCCATACGTATGACTAATTGAAATAGTTAAACTATTCTGGTTTCACAGTTCTATTATTGCAGGAAAACATATTTTACATTCTAAATCCTGCAAACCAAACATTCTGAGATTGGCCTAAAAGAGACCAGTATCTCTCATCCCATTCCAAGGGAATCTAGAAACACACATATTTAAACTCTGTAAGAAATAACCATCCCTTCATGTCTCTTTCCTCTCCTTCCTATCTACTGTTCTCTCCCCACACTATTATTTCCTGTTTGTTAGTGTCTTATGTTAAAAGCCATAAAGAGAGAGACTTAGCTCTGTTTCTCTGCACGGACTGCTTGGTTAATGGCGAAATTAACAGCAAGGTTAAAATGAGAATATCAGTATCTGTGTGACATTTCTTCTCTCCATTATGGTGAGGTACCTGCTAAACCTGTGAGTCACGTGGCTAACCAAGGAAAAGCATGATTTCATTAAATCATGAATAATATGTTGTAATATTGGCAATACAGGCAAGTCTCATCTTACGCAGGGGTTCCGTTCCGCGGTTAGCGCGTAAAGGGAAAACCACGTATAGTGAAACACTCATTGAGTTCAATGGCGGGCAGAATTGCCCACACTACAGATGCAGTTTTTATATTGTTGTTTTTCTTTTTTTCCCCCGTTTCTGCCAACCGCGCAAAGCTGAATTTGCGCATGTTAAATGCGCCTAAGGTGCGACTTGCCTGTAATTTTAACAGTTATATGGACACTTTGCATCTACAAAGTGGTTTACTCTAACTACTTAATCTTCTTACCAACAAAACAAAGGAAATAAGTATTATTACTCCCAATTTACCTGGGGAGGAAGAGATAAAGCGCTAGATTCTGTGGTATGTCTTGTTTTTCTCTAGTGGTGTAAAAGGGGTGGAGCCAGCTGCTGGGGAAAGCCAGAGCTAAAACAATGAGTCTCCACTTTCCCCATTCTCAGCTGCCAGCCTCCTATAAATTCTATAGCTATAACTGATCAGAACTTAACAAACAATCCTGTGGTGATGTACAAAATGGGATCGAATCCAGCATCTTCTCTTTTAGGTGCGTGGGCTCTGCAGGGCTAACCGACTGAACAGCCATGAAAACAAAGAAGGAAGAAGAATATCATTCACAGTAGCACAAAGTAACTGATACCAAATGTGATGGGGTGTATACCTGGCTCTGAAAGGGTTAATGTTGGCCTGAGAGGCCAATTAACTAACCTGACTGCACCTGGAGGAGGGTGGCAGTCTTAATGAAAGCTGAGGTCCAGGGAGGGAAGGAGCTGGATAGTGACTGTAAGGAAAAGAAGCACAAGAGAAGGAACTTGTTACAGCTGATCTTTTGGCACTAGAGAATGGAGAGTCTGGCAGGGTCCAGGAGAGAGCTGGTCCTAGGATCCTCTCCTGAGAAGAGACGTCTGGTAAGAGGCCAGGAGAGATGCAGAATAGCCAGAAGGCAGAGCAGGCTTTGGTAATGAGACATAAAGAAAAGGTTTCTAGGAACAAAGTCCTGGGAGGTGTCTGAGGAACAGACCAAGGGAAACTTCAGAGGCATGGAAGGCCAAGCCCTGAGCAGGGTGGGAGTGGGGTTTTGTTTATATTTTGGTTTACGATTTGTTGGGGGATTCCAGGTGTTGCCGGCACAGAGTGCCCGAGGACAGCAACAGTGGGGTTCATTGCCCGGTGTGCTTCGCGCCAATAAACACAACAGGGGTGGAGAAACAAACAAAGTTTATTTGGGATCCCAAAGCGGTGCAAGGAGACTGGCAAGTCTCAAATCAAGCACACTAACAGGAACAGTTTTTCTTCTTTTATACATTTTGCAGCTAAGCCTCACCCCCGCCCCCTTTCCCCTCTATCCCTCCCTTTCTCCCTCCCCCATTCCTCCCTCTACCCCTCCCGTCCCTGGTAATAGTTACTAAGCAAATAATGATTACATTTAAGCAGTTAAGTAATTCTTGGCAGCTATAAGCCTAGCTTGTTAGTAACTTCTTTAAACCGTTATCTTGTCCTTTTTCCCTTCAGCCAGAAACATGCAGGCCTCATTATTACCGCTTGATATCAGTGTGAGCAGGAGGTTGCACACAGATAACTGGTTGCTTACTTATTCCAATTGCACCTGGCTTTTGAGGTTGATTAGAGTTTAAACATGGAAGGATAGAGTTTGGTTCACTTAGGCCTAGTGCAGGAAGGCTTTATTGACACTTAGTGGCCTTCCACCCTTCCGAATTACCTAGGGTTATGCCTAGTGACACCAACACAGGGGAGAGCCTTAAGAGTCCTGGCCCTAAAAGAAAGGTGAACCACAAGAGGCTGTGGGAGAGGCCTGCTGACAAGATATAATAAGAAGTCTGGGAAGATAGCAGCAAGGGAGCCTGATGGAGCAGATCTTGGCTGCTGGTTATAGGATTTCTGGACTGGGAACCCACTCTAGTGGATGGGCCTGGGAATAAGGATGACTGAAAGCTCTAAGCAGGGGGGTATAAGGACCTCAGAGCCGGAGTCAGTGCTGAAGACCTTTTGTAAGGACACTGGAGTTTTATTTGTTAGATTTTGTGTTACCCCAAAAGGGTTGAGACTAAAAGTGACCAGGCCAGAAGCTGACTCACAAGAAGAGGCAGATCACTGCAGGCTGGAGTGGCTGTCAGTGGGGGGCCAGTCAGGGCCGGCTCCAAGTTTTTTGCCGAGAAAATGAAGAAAATGAAGAGCTGTGAGAGAAGGAGAAAGAAATGTGTGAAAGCAGGAAAAAGAGGGAGAGGACAAAAGAATAGAGCAAAAAATGGGAACAACAACAAAAGGAAAGAAAGCAAAAAAGAGAGGGAGGAACAGAAATGGGAAAGTAAAAAGAAGGAAGCAGGAATTCTCTTTAACTAGTATCCTCTGTTTTATTGTTGATGTGGGAGCACAAAGGCTGTTGAATCTATCATTAATTGCTGAACTGGCTAACATAGTCTGAAGGGCACCCACAATCTCCAGGTCATTGGGCAACACGTTCCTTCTTCCCTGGAACTTCCTTTTTCTTTTGAAATGTGTCATCATAAGTCACAATGCAGCATATACTCATGAGTATTTCCACTGAAGTCATGCAATTTTGTGCAATTTTGTGATGGTCAGCAATCTAGCCCTTAAGTTTTCCCTTTAGAAGTAGTCTTAACCTCATCGTCACATTTGATACTAATGCTTTCAGGTAGAAATCTCCGCACTTATGTCAGCACATAAGTTTTACAGGAGGACTGAATTTAAGGGAGGAGATCTTCTCCTCCCCGCAAGCAAGAGGCAAGTTGTGGTGCCTGTGAACCACCAGCAACTATCCTGCTTGCTTCACCCTCCTCACTCCCTCACACAGCTGGGGTGTGTGGCTAGTGTAAACATAAAGATTTTGGGCCCCTTGTTTCTGCTGCTTCTTCCCCAGCCTACCCACCATCCTCCCCCACCCCCCATGTTAGGCCCAGTAACTGGTTCCTTTTTGGATAATGATTCAATATCCTTGTTCCATCGATTAAAAGTGTTAGAGCTCACAGTAAACATCCCTAAGGGTGAGACCGCTGAGGTTCTCCAGCAAAATGAAAGGCCCACACAGCAGAGTTCAGAGGGATGCAGACCTTTCTATGGCTTTTTCACCATCTAGGGCCTCTTGTGTAGAAGAACTGTAGTGTTCTTGCTATGTCTTTTCAATTTCCTCCCTGACAGGAAGGATTTTGTCCTCATTGATCACTTAGGATCAAATTTGTGACATCAGTGGATGAGGACAAAGTGGAATTAGCATACACAGGGAAGAATTTGTCCCCTGAAGTTTAAGTATCAGATTGCACCCTTATGACATGACACTGACATTTCTGTACAGTCTTTCATTAACTGAACATAAATGGACTATCTTTCATAAAAAGACTCAAGACTCCAAGTATCAGACTCTTTGGTGTATGGCTTACTTACTCATGTTTCAGTGTGCCCTCTGATTAACTGAATAAAAAGCAGACTATATTTTCATGCAAATCACATTAGGAGATATGCATTCAATTTGCTTACACGTGAGACCAAAGAAAACTGTAAAGCACTGATATTTCTTTAAACAACTATGGTAGCATCTTGTTCAGATTCTGTATAAGAAGCAGATGGTTAGGAATACAAGTCTTACCAAGTGTTAAAAGCACTTCATATACAAACCACTGTGTTAAGACGTGGCTTGCTATATTTAAGTTCTTAACATTGTTATGGTGTAAATTTAAAAAAAGGGCTTTTGCAAAAATAATCCAATTTGTCATCTTGTTCTTAGTGTAATTGGAGATGAGCAATTTTAAAAGCAAACCATCTTACCTAATACATGACATGGTGGTTTTCAGGGGGCAATATTGCCATTATTAATTAGTCAATTAGTCCATAACAGAACAGACCCTTTTTACAACAAACAATTGATTCCTGGCCTCATTCTTAGGGAGGAAGTCTTTCTAAGGCACATGAATGGTAGTGGATTCTGTTTCCTGCTCTGCTGCAGATATATTGTGCGAACTCAGATAAATCTATTAATCTCTCTGTTCCTCAGTTTCCTCATTATAAATTGAGACTAATTCTTCCCTACTCCAGGGGATTCGTGAGGCTTAATTTGTTAGGTGATCAGATACTAGAGGGATAGGAATGTCTATTAAATAAATCAAATAAATAAATCCTGCTCTCCAGATTGTGGCAAAACTCCTTGTTGAAGTCAATGTACAAGAAATGCAGGAGAAGGACTTCTGTTTTGTCAAACAATAGAAATGGATGCATATGAGTTTGACTTTTTTCCCAAGGGTCTGAAAAAAAAATCCTGCGATGGTTTGTTTTCCATACTATACTTTAAAAGACCTATCCTCTGATACTGAAAAGAGTGGCTTCCATTTATGTGGTTTCATTCAGTTACATAAAAGAAAATAAATATCAGAGGGAAAGATTGATGGATGCTCTGAATTGCAGCAGGGCGTGCCCTCTCCTTTCCAAGAAGTGACATCTTGTCTTATCATAGCAGAAATGCAGCTTTGATGATGGTCTGGGTCTTTCATTGATAAGTATGATTAACTTAACAAAATATTTTACAGTATCTACACTTCTCTGACACAGTTAGCAAAAATATGGCTTATTATTTCAAGCATTAATGTATCTTACTGTTTGTTATGGTAGCACCTAAGAACCCAGTTGAGGATCAGGACACCTTTGTGCAAGACACAGTGTAGACATGTAACAGACAGCCTTTGCACCAGAGCCCTCACAATCCAAATGACAGTCAGGACACTACATAAGGATGAAACAAAGAAGCTGGGTGGGAGTGGGCTGGGAGGACGAGGTAGCAATAAAACAAGAACTTAGCAGGAAATATCATAACTTGCCTAACAAGTGCCAGGCAGAAGTGATTTGCTGGCATCGTGGCACAGATAAGCTTATAAATCCCTCCTGAAAGAGAAGAAGATAGTCTCTTTACAAATGTTGATGAGGCAGAATGGGAGAAAGCAAGGAGATGAAACAGACAAGATAATCAAGGCTGACATCATTAGTGCAGCAAAGGGAGATTGGGGGTTGACAGCTTGATAAGTAGATCTGCTAGACAGGCCTTTTTAAACACAAAGGGCCTTAAAGGCAAGGACAAAAAAAGCTTGTGTTGTGGTGGAGGAAGGATAGCCAGTGAAGTAAGTGTGTGCGTTTAAAAAAAAAAAAAAAAATGGGGCCGGGGAAATCATGATCAGAGTAGTGGCCTAGGAAGATGATCTTAGCAGCAGTGCTTTCAATGGACTGAGTCGGGCAATGGGCTTGCATCAAGGCTAGATTGAAATGGATTAAAGTAACTGAGGCATGAGATGAGGGCTTGAACCAGAGCCTTGGCAGTCAAGACAGACAGAAACCCCAATGTTTTTCACAATATTATGTAGGTAGAAGCAACAAGCCTTAGACATGGGCTGAATATGTGAATCAAGTGAGAGGGCTGAATTGAAGATGACACCCAGATTACTGGCCTGAGTGACTGGAAGGCAGGGCTGGCTCCAGGCACCAGCTTAACAAGCAGGTGCTTGGGGCGGCCAAGGGAGAGGGGCGTCATGTGCTGCAATTCGGGGGCGGCAGGTCCCTCACTCCCTCTAGGAACGAAGGACCTGCCGCCGATTGTGGCTTTCTTTTTTTTCCCAATTGCCGCCTCCCATCATGATTGCGATTGCAGCTTTTTTTTTTTTTTTTTTGCTTGGGGTGGCAGAAATGCTGGAGCCGGCCCTGCTGGGAGGATGTGGAAGATGCTTTAGACCACAAAAACAGACCTACTAGGTCAGAGCAGTGGTTCTCAACCAGAGGTACATGTACCCCTGGGGGTACTCAGAAGTCTTCCAGGGTGTACATCAACTCATCTAGATACTTGCCTAGTTTTACAACAGGCTCCATTAAAAATACTAGCGAAGTCAGTACTGTACAAACTAAAATTTCATACAGACAATGACTTGTTTATATTGCTCTATACACTATACACTGAAATGTAACTACAATATTTATATTCCAATTGATTTTATAATTATACGGTAAAAATTAAAATGTAAGCAAATTTTCAGTTAGTGTGCTATGACACTTCTGCATTTTTATGCATGATTTTGCAAGTTTTTAAGTGAGATGAAACTTGGGGGTACATAAGACAAATCAGACTCCTGCAAGGGGTACAGTAGTCTGGAAAGGTTAAGAACCACTGGGTCAGACCACTGGTCCATGTAGCCCATCTTCCAACAGTGGCCAATACCAGATGCTTCAAAGAGAATGAACAGAACAGGGACATTATAAAGTGATCCATCCCCTGTCATCCAGTCCCAGTTTCGGCAGTCAGAAGCTTAGGGACACCCACAGTAGGGTGTTACATTCCTGACCATCTTGGCTAATAACCATTGATTGGACCTATCCTCCACAAACTCATCTAATTCTTTTTTTGAATCCATTTATAGTTTTGGCTTTCACAACATCCCCTGGCAATAAGTTCCACAGACTAACTGTGAATTGTGTTAAGTACTTCCCTTTTTTGTTTTAAAGCTGCTGCCTATTCATTTTAGCATTTCTATACAAGCACTTGTAAAATTTGTTACTTTTTGTTGTCTGCCTTCGTGTGATGTAGTTGAATGGGACTCTTTCGTTTGACTTTTTATCTTCAGTTCCTACCTGTACTTCATCAACTTCTATCCTCTCCTCTTTACTAGGATATAGAAAATCCCCATTAATAGATTCCTCCCTATAGAATGTCTCTGTCTGAAACATGTGCACCTCTGCACTTGTTGGCTTTCCCCCAACCCGCAGTTTAAAGACTCCTCTACAACCTTTTTAATTTTACATGCCAGCAATCTGGTTCTGTTTCGGCAAAGGAGGAGCTCCATCTAAACCAAAAGGTTCCCCAGTTCCTAATAAACCTAAATCCTTTCTCCCTACACCATCATCGCATCATGCATTGAGACCCTGCAGTTCTGCCTGTCTAACTGGCCCTGTCTGTGGAACTGGAAGCATTGCAGAGAATGCTACCATGAAGGTCCTGGACTTTAATCTCTTACCTAGCAGCGTAAATTTAGCCTCCAGGACTTCTCTTCTACCTTTCCCTATGTCACTGGTACCTACACATACCACAACCACCAACCCCTTCCTAGCACTGTACATACATCTGTCTAGATATCTCGAGAGATCTACAACCTTCTGACCCTGCATGCATGTGATTCTCCTGGTCATCACAATCCCAGCTGTATTTCTAATTATTGAATCCCCCATTACTATTACTTGTCTCTTCTTCATAACCGTGGTTCCCTCCCCTGGAGAGGTATCCTCAGTGTGAGAAGGAAGATCCCAACTATGGGATCATTTACCTCAACTCCAGTTTGATACCCTTCCTTGATACTCTTATCCTCAGAAGTTCAGAGGCTGTCTGACTGGGGTTGGGACCACTCTACGGTGTCCTGGAAAGTCTCATCTATGTACCTTTCTCTCCCTTTGCTCCTCCAGTTCAGCCACTCTGGTCTCAATCCCATATTCTGTCTCTGAGGATGTGACATTATCTGATTAGAGTATGACCATGCAAATCATTGTTGCTACCACTCTTATATAATTGCAACGAATCTTATACAAAGTGTGATGCCTGGCCAGAAAGGGTTAAGCAGCTTTCAGGCTGGTTGACCCAGATTCAACCTTTAGGAACATATAGGTAAATAATGTTTGTGTTTTTGTGTGTTTACATATATATTGTTAGAGGTTAACAATGTAATCAAACAGTCCCTGTCTATGCAGTATTCTGGTAATTCAAAGATCAAAAGGACATCTTAACATTTAAATGAACTGTAAACATAGCGATATCACTGTATTAATCTCTCTTTGAAATGTACCGCAAATCACCTGCGAATGATGGAAAATGGGCAATTGCCTTATGTTAATCTGTGTAGCTAATTACCAGCAATGCTTAGGAAATAGGTCTACTTCAAAGTCTCCTTAATTGCCTATTGTTCACCTAAGGACTCCAAGCTGTCAAGAGAAGGTCTGGAACTGTATTCAAAACCCCTGGGTCCTGATCCTTTTGATCTCAGATCTGCTTGATGCTTCATGCAGGGGAAGCTTAAATCATAAGATTGAGATTTCCAGTCCTAATTTGGATTGCCCTGAATATAAACACTGGACTATAACCTATGGACTAATTCTGAAATAACTCTTTGCAAATACAAAGCTCATCATCTCTACTATGAATCTGATCTCAGAACTGTACTCATGTCTGTATGTATATTGATCTTTTAACCAATACTTTCTCTTTTCTTTTTTAATACATTTTAGCTTAGTTAATAAGAATTGGTTGTAAGCGTATATATGGGTATGTTCTGGAATATTCATGAACCTGGGAGGTAATGTATCTGATCCTTTTGTAATTGGTAGAACTTTTTTATATGATGAATAAGATTTTTAGTAATCCTCATTATATTTGACTTGGGTGTCTGGGTGGAGGCCTAAGGCGGGGTTACTTTAAGGAAACTATGTTGTTGGCTTCTGAGTAACCAACAAGGTATTATAGAAGCTGTTTTGTGCTGGTTTGGTAAAATCTAAGCATTGGCATATCCACTAGTTTTGAGGATTGTCTGCGCCATTCTTTGCAGTTCGCCCTAATTGTGTAACTTCAGTGAGGCTCCCCCGGAATCCTGGTCACACAGGGCCATGAGTTTCTTGCACCAAATGCACACAGGTAATTATACATGTTGCATTCAGGGCAATAAACTGGATAGCCCCCACAATACTGCAGGACTTCTGCCTGCATTCTTTTTTTCCTGCACCTTTGGGGTTTTTGTAGGGTTTTTTTTTTTTTGGGTGGCGCAGGGGGGGTATTGGCCTAAGTTTAGAGAATGTTAGGTGTATCCGTCTCTCCCGCTGCCCCTCTAAACTCTCTCTCTTGCAAAACCCTGTTTGCAGCTTGGGAGCTAGCTTTTTAAGCCCCTGTCTCCCTGAATAGCCTCACTCCCTGGTTAATGGACCCTAATGGGATCAAAGCCTCATTAAGCTATCAGCTTTGCTTAGCAGGCCGTGAGGCTCAGCACATGCTCCCCTCCGCCTTCCCCCCCCCCCCCCCCGCCGCCCTAAAGGAATCACACCATATATTACAGTCAAGCAGCAAACACATAAACTCATCCAAAGGGTCACATAGTCCCTCCTCCTTCACCTGGAGAACTTCATAAAACTCTCTTGTTTGCATAACAAAGATTATCAGAAACCCAAATATCAATACAGTTAATACATATATTTGAGGTTTGGGCTCCCTCACACTAGTTCTCATCAAGCTAGCATGCTAAAAATAGAATGTAACTATTGGACAGGCTAGCTGCCCCAAGTATGGACCCATCTTGTAATGATCTTGGGGTTCATTACATTACAAAGCAGTGAATGAGAAAGGAATAAAACAAACTGGAGAGCTACTGTGGTGAACTGTTGCACCCCACCATGCGATGTTCCCAACCCCCGCCTCAACAGCACATCTCTAAATTCCTATGTTCACAATACTGTCCCTTAGGAGGAAGCATCTCTCACCTTTAATCTTCTACAAACATCTCTACAATCTAAGATCCTAGGCATTTACTCAGGGCAGCCAGCCTGTCCCACAGCTCACACTGCTGGTGACTACATTCTATTGTTAGCAGGCTAACACAATGAGAACTAGTGCAATTATGTCTCCTCAAACTGGGAATCACACCTGCAGCTCCAAGTGTGTTGACATGACATACCCTTTGTTTGAATAAGGTTTTCTCATGTGAGTAGGTGTTGCAGGATCAGGCCTCTAATTAGAACCCATTCCTACAGTTTTCAGAGTAGCAGCCATGTTAGTCTGTATCCGCAAAAAGAAGAACAGGAATACTTGTGGCACCTTAGAGACTAACAAATTTATTAGAGCATAAGCTTTCATGGACTACAGCCCACTTCTATGCACGTAGAGCTCCCATCAAAGGCCCTAGGTGTTTTGCCTGAAGGATCAGGTACAAAACTGGGTAGCTGCCATCACATTTTTGATCCCTGCAGAGACAGCACAGCTAAGGGAGAGTGATCCAGATTCTATTCTGGCTCATGTATCATCAACAAAATTGTTAACCAAATTCCATTTGCAGAATGTTCATTACTGGTGGTGATGTATAATCCCAAAAGAACAGAGTTTGACTGTGACACCTACAATGGATTAGTAAGATTAGCAGTTAGAAAAACCATCTGCTTCTATGTAAATTCAGTGGTAAGATAGTAAGGTGATGGGCATTATAAATAGATACTGAGCAAACTTGACAATGAAGTAGTAATTAAGACACAATAAGAGTAAGATCCCATAATGCCACTGTGACGGGTTGGATCACAGAAACTCCCTTGGGAGCTGCCACCTAATGTGCAAAGACTACCTCTGCTCCTGTTTTCCCTGCCAGCTCAGGACTCCAGCACCCTGTCTTCCTGAGCCAGACTCTCCCATCTGCTCCAACACGGACCCAGGGTCTGAATCACTTGCCCCAAAGCTGCAAGTTTACCTGAAAACAGCTCCCAGAAGTGTGCTTGTCTTTAGCACTCAGATGCCCAACTCCCAATGGGGTCTAAACCCAAATAAATCCATTTTACCCTGCATAAAGCTTATGCAGGGCAAACTCATAAATTGTTCGCCCTCTATAACACTGCTAGAGAGATATGCACAGCTGTTTGCTCCCCCAGGTATTAATACATACTCTGAGTAAATGACTAAATGAAAAGTGATTTTTATTAAATACAGACAGTAGGATTTAAGTGGTTCCAATAGTAACAGACAGAACAAAGTAAGTCACCAAGCAAAATAAAATAAAATGCACAAATATATGTCTAATCAAACTAAATACATAATCTCACCCTCAGAAATGCTTCAGTAAGTTTTTCTCAGACTGGACACCTTCCAGGCCTGGGCACAATTCTTTCCCCTGGTACAGCTCTTGTTGCAGCTCAGGTGATAGCTAGGGGATTCTTCATGATGGCTCCTCTCTCCCCTTTGTTCTGTTCCACCCCTTTATATATCTTTTGCATAAGGCGGGAACCCTTTGTCCCTCTAGGTGGAAAAACACCAGGTTAAAGATGGATTCCAGTTCAGGTGACATGATCACATGTCACTGCAAGACTTCATTGCCCACTTGCCAGCACACACATATACAGGAAGACTAACAGGTAAACACAACCATCTGCAGACAATGGTCCTGGTTAATGGGAGTCATCAAGATTCCAAACCATCATTAATGGCCCACACTTTACATAATTACAATAGGCCCTCAGAGTTACATTTTCTATTTCTAGTTTTAGATACAAGAGTGGTACATTTATACAAATCAGATGATCATACTCAGTAGATTATAAGCTTTGTAATGATACCTTACAAGAGACCTTTTGCATGAAGCATATCCCAGTTACGTGATATTCACTTATTACCATATTTTCTCTAAAACTATCCCAGTTACATTATATTGACTTATTATCAAGTTTTTATAAAACCATATAGACTGCACAACGTCACAGCCACTCCTACACAGTTACTTATCAGAGTAGAACTGCATCATAAATTTGCCAATTGAGCTGGCTCAATAATATCCTATGACATCAAATTCCGTGGACAATATTTTGTAATGCATTATGTTGCAAATGACTCTGAAGGATTTTGGATTGAGCCCATTGTTAAAGTTTCCTAATTCTTTATATGTAGTTTATAAGGAGAAGCTGGGTGATGGAGGACAGCTAGGGAGGCAATTTTGGGGGATTCTCTTGGGCTTGAATAGAGACTGGCAGTGGCTGGGTCATTACACAAATTGAATCTATTTCCCGATGTTAAGTATCCTCATAACCTTCTTGTCAACTGTCTGGAATGGGCCATCTTGATTATCACTACAAAAGTTTTTTTTTCTCCTGCTGAAAATAGCTCATCTTAATTAATTAGCCTCTTAGAGTTGGTACGGCAACTTCCACCTTTTCATGTTCTCTGTATGTATATATATCTTCTTACTATATATTCCATTCTATGCATCCGATGAAGTGGGCCCACGAAAGCTTATGCTCTAATTAATTTGTTAATCTCTAAGGTGCCACAAGTACTTCTGTTCTTATTTTTCTAGGTTAATTTCAGCTGGGAGAGTCTTATAATATATTGTTCTGAGGCAATATACATAGAATCCCTTAACGTTTTTTGACCATATATGTTTTTTATTTTAAAAAATCTATTTGAACGTAGGATAAAGGAAATAGAATCGTACAGTTTTACAGTAAAACATTACATTGTATTACTCCACTTGGCAAGTTAAGTCCAAGTGATTAATACAACTTGTACATAGAAGTTCAGTACCTTATTAGCCTTTCTTGTATTGATGTCCAAACAGCATTCCATAATATCAAATACCAATGTTCATGATACATTTGGTGGTCTCAATAGTAGGATCTACATTAGTAAGTTAATGTAATAAAGATTTCAGAACATAGTAACCCCCTTTATTTTTGCAGACTTACATTTGCTTTTTTTACCTAGCCAACACAAGGGAGCATAGTCAAGACCATAAATTTCACATGAAAAATGGAAGATACAGTATTGGCTTACAGTACTGAAACACCTTGCAGTGTGCACTGTCTGACTTCTCATATTTTTGTGCAGCTGCATTTCCATTTTCTTTTCACCTAAGAATGGATAATGGTGCAATTATTATGTGAAGCTGGACCCTTACTGACTTCTCATCTAATAGTTTGGAGATATCACAACATTCTAATAACCCTTCAGTTAGAGCTGAGAAGGCTCACTAAATAAGCCTCTATAATAAAGCATTTACATCTTTCCCACAGAACTTTCCTTTGTGTCTGAAATCATCTCAGCTGCTCCCAAATGAAGTTTTTGGAAAGTTGAGGGGGAGAAATGGCAAAATTCCACTTGGGTACTGCATAGTTATCTGACCTTTCATTTCCTGTGATTGACTGCGTACTTCCCCAGTCCTTGTGTGGCTTAGTTGGCTTACTTTCCCATAACTGGTTTGTTTATTCTTGATCTTCCCATCCTGTTTGCTTCCTGAAAATGGATGATGGAGTTGTTCATTACAGTTGATAAGGGCCAGATTCTCAGCTGATATAAATGAGTGTGGCTCCATTGATTTCACTTGGGCCCAATAAGCATATGGTACTGAAATGAAGAATTCTAAATACAGAGTTATGAAACTCCACATATAATGACGTTCCACACCAATTTTAAAAGCTTTGTACATTCTTTTAGGTCCATTCACATCTCTGAATTATCATCAGTATGGAAACAAAAGTATGGAATTTTTTATCCTTGTGTGCATTAATAGTTTATCATATATTCTAATGGCCTTTCTGTTGTAGCCTGGGCTTAAGCGCTACAGAGTGTAAAACTCATTAATTTTTTGCTTAACTATGCCTTTTATCTTGCTAGCTTTTGCCAGCTATTTGTTCCTTTTCAAAAAAAAAAAAAAATCCTTAAAAAAGCAGACTTTTATCTCAAATTACATTCCAGCACAAATTAAAGCAAATGAAGTAAAATTGTCAAAATTATCACAATCAAAGGCAGAATCTCTACTGTACAGGTTTTAAAACATCTGTCTTTTCTTTAGACTTTTGGGTCAAATGATCCTAGTGCAGATTCATTGCTAAACTGGTCATCTTAGTTTTATAATTAGCAATCATTAAGAGTTTTTTCCCCTCTTAAGTATTTTCTGGAAAGCATTAAATTATTCTGAAAATGGAAACAGTAAAATATGTACACAGCTATTTGCATGTGCTGGCACTTTAAAACACCACCACAGGAATTTCTCACTATGTATTACAAGAACTGGTCTCTGTGCGGAAACCAGTGACTGTGAAGAACTCTGGTATTTATAACAGAGATGGAAAAGTTACACTCATGGAGAGATTTTTCTTTTGAACAGTCAATGTGTATAACTAAAAAACACTGAACCAGCTCTATCAATCCATTTTTAACCTATTTTAAATTAAGAAGCGCTGGGGCTGAAATACATGACCCCACAGTGGAAAACAACCAAACATATTACCCAGGTAGTAGTCTAGTAAAACCTGAGGTTGGGTGCTTGCCCAAACACATGTCCTCAAAGACTTGCTTAGGGCTGGATCAAATATTATCTAACCTGATAGAGATGCCAGGTGTCCGGTTTTTGACCAGAACACCTGGTCGAAAAGGAACCCTGGTCGTGCTGTTAAAAGTCTGGTTAGTGGGGCTGGCAGGCTCCCTGCCCGGCTTCACGTGGCTCCCAGGAAGTGGCTGGCATGTACCTCAGGCTCGGGGGCAGCCACGTGGGCTCTGTGTGCTGCCCCTGTCCTGAGCATCGGCTCCACAGCTCCCTTTGGCTGGGAACTGCAGCTAATGAGAATTGTGGGGACAACGCCTGCAGGCAGTAGCAGCGAACAGAGCCCCCTGGCTGCCCCTCTGCCTAGGAGCCGGAAGGACATGTTACCCCATCCCAGAAGCTGCCTGAGGTAAGCACCGCCCACATCCCTCACTCCCTTCTGGAGACCACACACCCTCCTGCACCCCAACTCAGCCCCAGCCCAGAGCCCCCTCCTCACCCTGAACCCCTCATTTATGGCCCCAGCCCAGAGCCCATATTCCCAGCCCAGACCCCATACCTCCTCCCACACCCCAACCACCTGCCTCAGCCCAGAGCCCCCTCCTGCACCCCAAACCCATCATACCCAGCCCCACCCCAGCACCCTCACCCCCAGCTGGAGCCCTCACCCCCTCAAGCACCCCAACCCCCTTCCCTAGCCCAGTGAAAATGAGCAAGTGAGCGAGGGTGGAGGAGAACGAGTGACGGAGCGAGGGGGATGGAGTGAGTGGGCGGGGCAGGGGCAGGGCAAGGGTGTTCGATTTTCTGCTATTAGAAAGTTGGCAACCCTAGGGGCATCTGTGTGAAAGAGAATAAAATAAAGCACAGAGGAGTGAAGGGCAGAGTAGATGGAGGAGCGGAAGGTGCAGATAATGGAGTAAGCAGATGGGAAGGAGAATACTGAAGGAAGAAAGGAGCTAACTGCTGCAGAGAACTTAATTCAGTGCTTCTAGGTTGTAGCGCTCTGCAAAACTTCACCAAGATGCTCCTGAGATTATGGCACTTCTTGGGTCAAGGCACAAGACAATACCACTCTTTCTTCCAGTTAGTAACCACCTTAAATCTTACTCCAGTATACGATTTATGCACTCAGAATTGTATCTTGTGACACAGCAAATGCTTTCTGCAGTTTGCCAGGGAGATAAGGAATAAATGATGGCTGGGTAATAGGGCCATCTATCCATTACTACTATTTATTCTTTGCTGTATTACTTTCTTGTTTTTAATTATGTAAATGTTCCCAAATGCTATGAGAGATAATCCCATGTCTAAATGAGTGTTTATGCAGCCACTCTTTTATGACCACTCACCATCCTTCTATAGGATGTTTGATAGCCTGACACTCAAGTATTTGGACCCCTTGTTAGGATTGCAGAAGTTAATTAGGATTGCACATTAACGGGGGGACCTGGGAAATCAGGGTATAAGGTTGACTCCAATTTGTAAAAGAAATTTGCACATGCAACTCCAGCACACATATTTTTAAACTTTTTTTTTAATTCCACATTCAGTCTAAGCAACAGCACAAGCTGATGTCATACATACTAGCTAATGTTAACTCAAAGGATTTTTGTGGCCCTTGTGGGATTATTTAAAATAGATCAGGTTACTTCACCACAGAGTTCCAACTCGTGACATAGTCTATACACGGACATAATGCAAACTGCAAGTGGATTCCATTTCTGTCATGCACATATGCTCCCCAATAGCACACGCTGCCCCCACACTCTTCCTATTTGTACTGCATACAGAGTGTCTTCTTAAAATAACATTTTTCACTTTAGACCCCTGTCAAGACTATATATACACCTATTGTACATGCTTCTCCAACTAAGAGTAACTGTCTGGGAACAAATGTCTGGAAAGCTGACCACAAAATGAGTTAAGATTCTTCTGGAACAAAAGACCTCAAACTGCATGTGGCTTGATGTTGCCATATTCTGATTTTTCTCTTAACTCAGTTGTGTGACTACAGCAGGCCCTGTAGTACTTCCTGCAGGCTTGGGATTTTTCTGCCAAAAAAGTGTCCTTTTGGACTAATCTGTGAAGACAAAACATGAAAAGTTTTAGTTACCTTTTTAAATCAGATGCTTGCTTCATCAGTTCCAAAGCACAAAATACAATGTATTAGCACTTTGCTATGTGACAACGTACTGTAGGTCAAAATATTCTTTCAGTTACAGTACACCTTGGCACCATTATAAATGGGCCCATTCCCGCTTCCAATTATATTGGTAAGACTGATTTCCAGCCCCCACCCCCAGCCCCCAATCAGGTTGCATAGATGTAACTGGGAAGAACTTAGCTCCCTGTCCTTGATTCTGGTTTTCTCCTGTTCAAGAATGGAATTAATTCTGTGTACTGTCACTGTAGGTATAGTAACTGGGCAACTTTCATCACAATAAGTGTATCCAATTATCTTCCTAAGGAAATGTAGGTACCTCCCTGTGGCTAGAAACACTGGAAAATTTATCAAACAAACCAAAAGTCACTTTGCTATAATGAGCGTCTGTGAGAAGTTCAGTCCCATGAAAGCAGTTCACAGGAGATGTCTGGATAGTAAAACTGTACATAGGTGGGAGGCAAATAGAAGACAAGGGCAACTATCATGCTGACCCTCAAAAAAAAAAAAACTATTACAACTTTGAGCACCCTTCTCCACTATAGGGAATAATGAATTAGACCATCTTTGTAGAAATGGAGTTGTAAGGTCCCTTAATTATAAATTCATTCTCCCATTTAAAAAGATGAGCTGTAGAGTGGGGGTGGTCGTGTGGTGCTGCATATTAACAGAATGCGAATGGTATGGAACAAATAGATGGAATTCCAAATTTTAGTTGCTTGTGAAGGTACATGGACGCTTACATGCCAGATCTGCCAATGGCCCGTTCCTTGGCCAGTGCTATGTGTTTATATAAGGCAGGGTGAATGGTACTATTTTCAGATTTGGTCAATGTAAACTTAAGACTTTTGCAGAGGACCCTCTTCTCACAATATGATGACTTTCTTCATTCTGCAACAATTAAATCAGTTGCATTGTTATGGATCAAACACCTTAAAAATTGTGCTCTATCAGTCACTGGCCTGACATGGCTCCCTATATGCACATGTCCCCAGGCTACACAGTTTAAATAAATAGAGTGACATGATAAGCAAAGTACATTTGTAGAGGAGTTGCTCTGCTGCTGCTCCTCCAGTTTCAGTGCTGCAATGGCCCATGCACACACAAACTTTGGTAGAAATACCAGAGGATCTGCGTAGTGGCAGATCTCTCAGCCATGCCCCATCTTCCCCCAAGAGATGCTGTGCACAGTCAGGTTGGAAGCTCTGATTCTCAATGCACAGTGAGGGAGCCCTGTGTGGGCTCATGGCATCATACTGTACCTCTGTGAAGGGCCCTTCCACATCCCAAGTTCTGTGGCCCTGGGCCTGACACTATGAGCCTGTTTGTGCAGTCCTATCTAGAACAGGGTTGCCAACTTTCTTATCACACAAAACCGAACACCCTAGCTTCGCCCCCTCCCCAAGGCCCTGCCCCCTGCTCACTACATTTCCTCTCCCTCTGTGGCTCGCTCTCCCCCACCCTCACTCACTTTCACTGGGCTGGAGCAGGGGGTTGGGATGAGGGAGCAGATAAGGGCTCTAATTGGGGGTGCAGACTCCAGGGTGGGGCCAGAAATGAGGGGTTCAGGGTATGGAAGGGGGCTCCGGGCTGGGGCAAGGGGTTGTGGTGTGGGAGGGTGTGAGGGCTCCAGCTGCAGGTGCGGGCTCTGGGGTGGGGCTGGGGATGAGGGGTTTGGAGTGTAGGAGGGGGATCCAGGCTAGGGCATGGGGCCAAGGGGTTCAGTGTGTGGGAGGGGGCTCTGGGCTGGGGAAGGAGGTTGTGGTACAGGGGGGGTGAGGGCTCCGTCTGGGGGTGCAGGCTCTGGAGTCAGGCCGGGAATGAGGGGGTTGGTGTGCAGGAGGGGGCTCTGGGTTTGGGGGGAGCTCAGGGCTGGAGCAAGGGGTTGGGGCGCAGGCTTACCTCAGGCAGCTCCCGGTCAGCAGCGGAGCGGGGGAGCTAAGGCAGGCTCCTTGCCTGTCCTGGCTCCGTGTTGCACCCCAGAAGCGGCCAGTAGGTCCAACTCCTAGGCAGGGGGGCGAGCAGGAGGCTCTGCGCGCTGCTCTCCCCCACAGCTCCCATTGGCCACGGTTCCTGGCCAATGGGAGTGCAAAGCCAGTGCTCGGGGCAGGAGCAGCGCACGGAGCCCTGTTACCCCGCCAACTAAGAGCCAGACCTGCTTGCCGCTTCTGGGGCACAGCACAGAGCCAGAACAGGTAGGGACTAGTCTGCCTTAGCTCCGCAGCACCGCCGATCAGACTTTTAACAGCACGGTCGGTATTGCTGACAAGAGCAGCCAGGGCCCCCTTTTTTACCGGGTGTTCCGGTCAAAAACCAGACACCTGGTCACCCTAATAGGCTTACTAATAGGGACAGGAGACAGTTTAGTGTCAGTACTAACCAACTTGGAGTATTTCTTTTTAATGTAACTCACTCTGGAGTAACATCCAAGTCCATCTCTTAAACTATTTGGGGGAGGGGGACATTTCAATAGTCTTATAAAAATACTAATACAGTCTTAGTAACCTATCTGAGTAAATATCCCATGTGCATTAGTTAGGCCACTGGTCTTATTTTAATCTGCTCCTTTCACTAGCTCTTCATCTTGCATGTTTTGTCTTGCTAATCCCAATTACTATAGTAATAGCAAAAGTTTTAGGGAACCGTTCTGATGCTGTACTGTGCATTTAACACATGCAACCTGTCAGTGACAGCTCCTAGAGCTCTGATTCTGCCCTAATTATTAAGTATTACATTCCTAAAAGCTCATGCTTCAGGGTTTCAGCTAGCCATCTGCAGAGCTCAGGAAGAGAGCCTCCCCCCGTATTCTGGGAGGGATGAGTGTGACTTCATCTCCTTCTGAAGCATCAGGGGTGGCCACAGCTGGAGAAAGGACATTGGACTGGGAGGGCCAGTGCTCTAAGGTAGCACTGAGCATTCTCTCTCTCCCTCTTTGGTGCTTGGCGGGCTGGTTCTTGCTCATATGCTTAGGGTGTAACCAATTGCCATCAGATGGGCAAGGACCTTGGGGTTGTTTTTTCTGCCTCTGCAGTGTGTGGGTGCTGATCTCTTGACAGGATTATCTGGGTATATCTCACTTAACCATTTCTCTTCCATTACAGAGGGAGGGTGTTGCATACTGGAGCACCTCAGTCCCTCTTATTCTCTGCTGTGGCACATACGTCTCCTTTGGGCTGCAATACTTTGGTCTAATTTTGGTTGCTTGGTTTAGTGTGCAGGTGTTGGGTGGTGGTGTTGGCCTGTGACATGCAGGAGGTCAGACTAGATAATCTGGTGGTCCTTTCTGGTTTTAAACTCTGTCTGACTCTGAGAAGTAGTAACAGCTGCAACTTCCAACTCTCATAGTGGTTTAGTTGAAATGCTTTCAGTCAGCTGAAGTGCAATCTGTAAGTACCCATGACAGGGTTTTAAAAGATGAGTCTACTTGCAGTAGATCAGGAATAGGAAGACAAATGTTTTAATAAGATCAATACTATGATGACACTAAATTTAAGAAAAGAACAGGAGTACTTGTGGCACCTTAGAGACTAACAAATTTATTAGAGCATAAGCTTTCGTGGACTACAGCCCACTTCTTCGGATGCATATAGAATGGAACATATATTGAGGAGATATATATACACACATACAGAGAGCATAAACAGGTGGGAGTTGTCTTACCA
>NC_048304.1:106141078-106169202 GCF_013100865.1 Trachemys scripta elegans | reverse complement strand
GCCGAAATGCCGCTGAGAAGCAGCGTCATCCAGAGGCGGCGCCGCTGAAATGCCGCCAATTTTCGGCAGCATTTCGGCGGCGACGCCTCTGGATGACGCTGCTTGTCAGCAGCATTTTGGTGGCGACGCCTATTGACATTGACGCTTGTCGGCGGCATTTCGGCAGATGCTCATCCGCCGCCATTGTCCTCAGTGGCTCGTTGTCTGGCACCCACCAGACGAAAAAGGTTGGGGACTGCTGATATAGGTGGTGGTTGTCAGTTACTGACGTATGTTAACTGCATTTGAAAATTCATTTCTTTATTTCCTCTACTCTCTCCTTATGAATCTGTAAATATTAATGACAAAATTTCCCACTCATTTTCCCCAATATCCTCGCATACACTCGTTTTTCATGTAGTTCCATATTACATAGATATAGATTTGTTCTGCTGACACTTAATGCTTTCGGCATCTTGGTTTAATGATGTAGAAAAACTGTTTGCTGTTACCATTTCCCAAACAATATTATGTATTTGATCACATATCTAATGTTTAGCATAATGCATCTGCAAAAGGAGGAGGTTTAAAGTTGTTGACATAACCATAACTTTGGCATTTTATTAATTAACCATGCAACCTTAAGGATCTATTGTAACATACCAGCAGTTTTTCTCTGAGCTCTTCCAGACATTACTGAGCCATGAAGTTTGTATCAGGTTCTAACTTCCAGAAATGTGGGGGGTTTCATGTATGAAAGGGGTTGAGATAAGTCTCTTACCGCTCTAAGGAGTTAGAGTTAATTTAGAGATATCTTCCAGTAGTAGATTTATTTTTAAAATTTATAGAGAGAGTCTTCCTCTTCAAAAAATCCAATTTGATTAAGATAGATTGGATGCATTCCCATCCTGACTGGCAGGATAATTTTAATACCTTTAAATCTATCAATTCCAGACTGTTATCTAAATCACACTGTTGCTACGCTCTGATTTACAGCCTGCTTAAATATTTATCCCTTCATCCATTTTTGAAATTTTATAAACGTTTCCAAATGTTAAAAATAAATAGCGGAGTGTGATAGGGTGCTCTGTCTCTTTAAGAAACTATTTGGATTCCCCCCCTCATTAGAGATTAAGTTGTCTTTCCTGTTTTGGGTTTCTTGTTTGGTGCCGTCTGAGCATGTAAGTGAATATGCTGCAAATGAAGGCAGTACAATATTATTTTGGTTTTACTCAGTTTGGGGAGGAGAAGGTGCGGGGAGAGTTTTTTCAACCTTCTGTCTCTGTTTCTATCCATCCCACAAAACTAGGGAAAGGATAACCAATTCCCCAGCCCACCCCCTCCACACACACACATCCCTTTGTAAAAGGCTAATCTTGATGGTTGCCAGTATACTAATGACTGGAAGAATCAGATTTGCCAAATCCTGCTGGCCTGGAGGCATGTGCCTCACAGGTGAGCAAAGGGGAAACTGAGGCACAGAAAGGCGGATTTAAAAAAACAAAAACCAGAAAACTTAGGAGCACTGAGGCTAGTCTGGGAAACTCTAGTTCAAAGGTGGTTAGTGAGTGTAAGCAATATAACTGTAAACTAAGGCCTTGGCTACACTTACCCGGTAGTTCGACGGCTGGAAATCGAACTTCTGGGTTCGACTTATCGCGTCTAGTCTGGACGTGATAAGTCAAACCCGGAAGTGCTCGCCGTCGACTGCGGTACTCCAGCTCGCCGAGAGGAGTACCGCGGAGTCGACGGGGGAGCCTGCCTGCCGAGTGTGGACCAAGGTAAGTTCGAACTAATTCGAACTAAGGTACTTCGAACTTCAGCTACGTTATTCACGTAGCTGAAGTTGCGTACCTTAGTTCGAATTAGGGGGGTAGTGTAGACCAAGCCTAAGATTCTTATGTTGGTTATGCAGCAGTTTATAGAAGACTTAGTTGTGGGGTATTTTTTGTTTATCCTTTGACATGGTGGTGGAAGGCTAATACATTCCATTTGTTTTACCATATCTGGACTGGAACAGCTGTTGTTCATAAAGCCACTTCGGTCTCTGTGACCCAGTGCTTGTTTTGAATAGGGTTGCATTACAAATGGGTGAGGCTTGAAACTCACTTGAAACTGGCATGGACATAGCATACCCCCAAAGTCTTTGGCTGGTTGATGGGGAAGAATAAAATTAAAGATTTTAAATGATTGAAAAGTCATTTCTCATCAATTCTCAGTGCGTATCTGTTAAGAATTTAGAGAATGTAATGAAGACCTGTTGCCATCTGTGATGTCACTGCATATTCTTCCTTCCTTGCCTAGCTGGGGGTTCAGGCAGAAAGAGTAGCTTCCAGCCAGATAGCATTGAAAGCCCTAATCAAACAGTCTCCACTACTCCCATATGTATTTCTCCCCTAGATATCCATCTTTCCTCTCTCCTCTTATGTCATGTTTGGCCCTGAACATTAAAGTGCAGTACAATGGGTCAGCTTTTATGCTTATCTGCTATGTTGCAGCACTGCTATTATTTTTGAGTTATGTGCCTGTGATGGGGTTATTTTTTATGGATTAAACAAAACTCGAGTTTTTAAAACCTCAATTTAAGTGCAAGGTGATTTCATGTTCTAGTTACAATTTGCCAGCATTCAAAAGAGATTCCCCTTACAAGACTCCATCACTCACACGTGACTAGATCACTATTACCCAGCACATAGTCACATGTTTCACAGTTCTGAGCACTGACACTTTCTGTTGCCTCACTTTGTAAACTGCTGGCAGAGGACATCCTGACTGATATTAGCATACGTGCTTTGGGCAGTAGCTATAGAGCCCTGAGGTGAAATCCTGGCCCTGCTGAAGTCAACGGCAACACTCCCATTGGCTTCAGTAAGGCCAATATTTCACCTCTGAACATGATAGCTACCATGGCTTCCTCTAACTACTCCATCCAGTCCCTATGGAACATGTCCCTTTCGCTTTCACAAATATTGTGCAAAACATTGCAGGCAAAGTCAACATAAGATTGTTCATAGTAGTGATGTTTCTCTGCAAAAGGCACTTCCATCCCGGCCAAAGACCAATTACGAAATGGTTCCTGGTAAACAAAGCTTGCTCCTGTTCAGGTTAGCAGGGTAAGGCTTCGGTAGCCATGAATACGCAGGATCTCCCAGAATCATGGGGGAGGACTGAGATCACATTACTGCCCATGGTGAGGACTGAGAAATATTTGACATTCTCAGCCCCTTCATAATTATTGAATATTTTTATTGCCCTAGTGCCCAGAAGCTCCATTGTACTAAGCTCTGTGCTTATATAATGCCATGACAACTCCTGACCCAACAAACTTACATTCTAAGTATAAGTCAAAGTGGATGCCACAATCAGTGGGGGGAAGTACAAGGTAGCAGTGAAAGAACTCAGATCTGTGTACTGTGCACCAGCTGCCTACCTATGGTCTCAAACAACCCATGCAGCAACCATTCAATTAATCTTAAATGGATTCAACACCCAATACTTCTTGTAATCTTTGGAGAGAATAGCTCTGATCCATTTGAAACTCCATATTTTTTTAATGGGAGCCTGGGTCTGAAAGCTTCCTGCATGAGGTAACTCAGAAGCATTTTCAGTATCTCTCTTTAGATGATGAATGATGCTCTTGTAATCTCCTGTGACATAGGTTTTACACCTTGGTCTTTGTGCTTTGATTGGTAGGTGCCTTGTTTCAGGTTGTCCCTGTTAGGATGTTTCTATGTCATCTTTATCAATGTATAAATGGGAAGGGGGAGTGTCTTGTCTTTGTGGACAATATCCTGTGTCCCTGTATAAAGCTGAAGCTGGCTGGAGACATGGATTGCCCCCTTTATTATCTTTGCAAACTTGACGTGCGTAATTATAAATCTTAAATCTTAATTACAAAAAAGTAAATTGCCCCAGAGGACAAGATCTCTGACAAGTTGTTTTGCCTGTCTAATAATCCTGCTTCTATTACCGGATGTCATAATCAGATGCGTACAGTAGATCTTACGTTGAAACTTAAAAATTAACACACCATTAGAACTTGAGCTTTAATCATGCCTGGTTGTTCAGCAAATGTGATCACAAGCTATTGTTCTTGATCACCTTGAAATCTTTCACCACAGTCTCGTGCCAGCTTAGTATTCCTCCACAAATTACTTTGCCATTTTAGATTCTTATGCTAAGAGTGTTTCATTTATATTATGTGAGACTATGGGCCATATTCACAGTCCTGCCGACTCCCTGTGCACAATTCTGAACATTTCAGGTGGAAAGAGACTGGAAACCTATCCCTTCTGGGGATAACCCAAGTGTGGGGAAATAAGTCCCCAGCAGACATGACTCTGGCATGGAACTCAGGAGACCTGTGTGACTGTGGGTAAGTCACTAAGGGTACGTCTATACCCTGCCGCTAGTTCGGCGGCTGGCAATCGAACTTTTGGGTTCGACTTATCGCGTCTTGTCTGGACGCGATAAGTCGAACCCGGAAGTGCTCGCCGTCGACTGCGGTACTCCAGCTCGGCGAAAGGAGTACCGCGGAGTCGACGGGGGAGCCTGCTTGCCGTGTGTGGACCAAGGTAAGTTCGAACTAAGGTACTTCGAACTTCAGCTACGTTATTCACGTAGCTGAAGTTGCGTACCTTAGTTCGATTTGGGGGTTTAGTGTAGACCAAGCCTTAGTCTCACTGTGCTTTAGTTTCTCACCTATAAAATGGGATAACAGTACTTCTCTACCTCACAGGGGTTTTGTGAGACTAAATACATTAAAGACTGTGAGGTGCTCAGATACTATGGTAATGAGGTTCATATAAATAAGATATTTATAAGAAAGCCAACTCCTGCACACCTTACACAGGGGGCATATCAGCGGCGATATGTTGGGGCAGGTAGAAGTGGATCCCTGACAGCATCTCACCCAAAGTAAGGTGATTGGGACAGACAATCTGGCCCCATGTTTCTCCTATATGCGTGCTGGCTAAGATCTAGAATTGATAGAAATTCTACAAGAAATTAGAATATCTACCTAGATTACTTATAAGTTAACCTTTCCTTTGAAGAACATATTTCCTAGATAGCAGAATTATTTCACAACATTAATCTTCTTTCCTTTAATTCTTGCCTCCATACTGCATTGTCCAGTGTTCATGGCTTTTTTCTCTGTACTTACTCAGACACCAATATTGTATATCTCGCTTCCTTACATCAAGCATTGCATAGCTTCATTTTTTTTTCTCTGAAATGAGTGTCACTTTGTTTCTCATTGATGAGGAGTTTTACTTGCCCATCTGTTCAGACAGAGATCAATCTAGAGATGAGTGAAATATTTGTCATGGTGGAAAGAAGTCTTTTCTTCATCCGAGGTGTTATTTAGTCTGGGTAAAATACAGTAGAGATGACTCTGAGTGGTTTTGTGGTAAGCCCCAGCATTTGTAATTTCTAGGTTAACAGTCTGAATCCACCCCATCTCAGCAGCAAGTGAAAATCATTGCCAACTTGCATGTGTTTATTGGCCTAAGTAAAGCTTGTTGGTAGTTTTCAGTCCAGTTCCTAGGCAGGTGTCCATATCAGAGGCGGCTCTATGTTTTTTGCCGCCCCAAGCACGGCAGTCAGGCAGCCTTCAGCGGCATGCCTGCGGGCAGTCCATGGATTCAGCAGCGTTTCTGCGGGTGATCTGCCGGTCCTGCGGTTTCGGCGTACCCACCGCCAAACTGCCGCCAAAACTGCGGGACCGGCAGACCTCCCGCAGGCACGCCACCGAAGGCCGTCTGACTGCCACCCTCACAGCGACCGGCAGGCCGCCCCCTGCAGCTTGCCGCCCCAGGCACACGCTTGCTGCGCTGGTGCCTGGAGCCGCCCCTGGTCCATATTACAGAAACACCCACCACATATGTTAATAATTGGCACCTTTGACTAACCATTGAAACAAGCTATGAAGGGAAGTGGTAGATTCTCCTTCTTTTGATGTCTTTATCAAGAATGGATAATTTTCTGGAAGATGCATTTGTCAAATACAAGTTGTTGGGCTCAATACAGCGGTAACTGGCTGGAAATATAATGGGTTGTGATATACGGATCATCAGACTAGATGATCACAGAAATGTAGGGCTAGAAGGGAGCTCCAGAGGTCACCTAGTCCTCCCTCCCACCCCCAATGCTGAGGCAAGACCAAGTAAACCTAGATCATCCCTGACAAGTGTTTGTCTAACCTGCTCTTAAAAACCTCTGACAGGGATTCTACAATCTTCCTTGGTTACGTTGTCCCCTACGTAGCCATCCTTTTTAATTCGAAAGACTTTCCTAATATCTAACATAAATCTCTTTTGCTGCAGATTAAGACCATTTCTACTTGCCCTACTCTTGGTGGACATGGAGAACAGTTGATCATCATCCTGTGTTAACAGCCCTTAACATGTCTGAAAACTTGCCAGGTCCCCTCTCAGTCTTCTTTTCTCAAAAGTAAACATGCCCAGGTTTTTTTAACCTTTTCTCATATGTCAGGTTTTCTAAACCTTTTATCATATTTGTGGCTCTCCTCTGAACTCTCTCCAGTTTGCCCACGTCTTTCTTAAAATGTGGCACCCAGAACTGGACACAGCACTCCAGATGAGGCCTCACCAGTGCTTGCTTCTGTTAATACACCTCAGAATGATCCATCTTTTTTGCAGCTGCATCACATTGTGGACTCAATCACTATATGATCCACTATAACCGCCAGACCCTTTTCTGCAGTACTATTTCGTAGTCAGTTATTCCTCATTTTAGACTGCGCATTTGATTTTTTTTTCCCCCTAAGTACAAAGTAGTGTGCTTGTCTTTAGTGAATTTCATCTTGATTTCAGACCAATTCTCCGAATTATCAGTTAGTCTTGAATTCTAATGCTATCCTCCAACGTGCTCACAACCATCCCAGGTCGGTGTCATTACAAATTCTAATGGTCCTTTCTGGCTTTAAACTCTATGAATCTACTAATCTTTGTTGATGTTAATAGCCAGGGTTAATAAAAGGGTGGGCTGAGACTGAACTACTCTTTAACCTCCAGTGGTAATCCGCCCATGCCATTATAGAGGTACGTTGACAGGATGATGTGGAGGAGCTCTCGCTGCTCATATCCATTTTCCGTGTGACTTGTCAATTTAAAGGGAATTTCCACCATAAGGCTGTCAGATCCCTAAACTAATTCTAGAAATCTAAGTAAAAAAAGAAACTGCAACAGAGCTTTTCTGAACACTAGTGCATTAGAGTCACTAAAGTCAGAAAAGTATCTGTAAAATTGGAATGTTCTTACTCAACTGATTTGCTTCCTGTATGTGCTCTGAATAGCATCTACCTACTTCAGTAACATACAGAGCCAGTTTTCTGAGTATAATCACAATTTCAGAATGTCTGTGAAGTTGAGGAGAACCAGAGGCTGACATCCCTCGCTCGACAGGTCACAATGTTCACAGCAGGAATGCCTGGAGGAGGAGAACTGTTCAGTTCTCAGTATGTTAAGAGCAGCAGCAAGAAAGTTTCAGAAAAAGTATCCTTAAGTTCATATGTTTATATGAACCTTACTCCAGCTGAACTTCTTGAGCTTGCAAAAGTAGGCTAGAAATTTCATAGGGCCATGTTGTCTCCTAAGATTTGCAGTATTGCCAGCTTCCAACTAGACCAGAAAAAGCACAAGAACAACCCATCTGCAGTATTCTAGCCCTACATGTGCTGGAGCTATATGAATTTTTTAAAACTCTCAAAATACACTTTGTTCTAATCATTCTTATTTTATTTGATCCAGTTTGTGTAATGAAGATCCTTTTCAGTCTCTTCACTTGGATAATGGCAAAGAATTTCCCTGGGCTAGGGGATAGAATGACACCTTTCTGATCATGGAAGGAATGATGTGACGACACTTCTGTGGGGATGGTGGCGGGGATGGGGGATGATTTGCAATGATGACTTCTTCACTAGCTTGGTGTTCCACCTGCATAAACTATATTTCATCACATTGCTTACAGCCTGGTTTAACATCAATCTTTCCTCCTTTCAGGTTTCTATTTCATGTTACATACTCTTCACATATTCATTGTTTTACTGCTATTGTCACCTCTTGATACATCTTCACTTTGCTCAGTGACAATTAAGGGGTGTGTGCATGTAGGGGTTTAGAGCAGTTCATAATGGATTAAATCTGTTCTATCCACTTGTCAGTTTTATATTGGATCAAATGATTTTTTCCATCTGCTGTCCAGATGTGCAGACTTTAATAACTCACTACTCCAAATGAAGGTATGAATCTCTTTGAAAGAGCAGCTACCTCTCTGTTTGAGGTCTTATGCACTAGCTAGTCCTTTTTGTCTATCCTATTTTCTCAGTACATGGTGTCTAGTTTTATTGTCTTAGGCAAACTTACATGGTTCTTCTCCTAACTAATTCTTTTCACTCATCAATTAACTTAAATGTCTGATTTAGCCCCTTGTTTCCTACCTTTTTGAATCCCACAGCTTCTTCTGCAGTTTCTCTGATGTTGGTTTTAAGGTATAGTCATTCCTCTTTTTACTATCCTCTGCAGCTGTCTACAGTTATCTGATTTTGCTCTGTATATTACTTATGAATTTATCTACTTCTTGACTCCTAAGTTGCTGGATACCAGAAGAGCTCTCTTCTAAATGTTGAATGTTTTCATTTGAATTGGATTCTAAGAAGGCCTCAGCTTTAACAAAGGAGGTTATTCTACCCAGTCTTGGTCTATCTGGGATAAGGTAGTCCCAGCCAAGAAAATAAGAAAACAATCAATTTATATTTTACAGTACATTTGTGAAGAAAATATTCTAAAAACTAAAATCTACTTTCTTAGCCTTTCCCATTGGATTTAATAGAGCTGTAATACTCGGCTCTTTGAGCTAAGTTCATGTGTACAAATACTCGCTTTCTTTGTAATAAGAAGTGTGTGGATGATCCCACAGGTGTCAGCAGTTTTTAATACCTATAGCTCCGTGCACCACAATGCAGATAAGTTTGATTACCCACATTTTTTTGCAGATGTGGAAACTAAGACACAGAGTGTTTAAATGTCATGGTCACACAGGGAATAAGTGGCAGAGCCCGGAATAGAACAGCCAACTCCTGCTCGCTGGAACACTCTTGCTTCCAAGGGTATTTCCTATGTGCAGATGTGCCAACGAGCAGACTGTGTTCTGCCTCAGATCTTTCTCTATAATGTTTTCAAAATTGTTCTTATTAGCAGGGATTTACTTAGGGGAGGAAAAACAGATTTGCCAGAGGGCAAACAGTAAGGAAGGAAGCTGCAAATGGGCCAGTCAGGGGGCCCCCTGCCCCAATTAAGTTGACTTCACAGATGGGAGAAATCTTTTAGCCAAGACTATGCCCCACCTCCACAAAAATCATGGGTTCAGGAATCAAGCCAGAATTTGAAGTGTCGAAGTTCAAGTTCCATCAGGATTTGGCAAACCATAAATCCTAGGCTGCTGGTTGTCTTATTTTATTCCCTGGGTTGTTCTTGAAGCAGGGCAAGTTTTTGGGGCAGATCCTCAGCTGATGAAAATGAGGGTAGCACTATTCAAATCAATGGAACAATGCTGATTTACACTTTAATTTTACCTGGCAAAGGCCCTTTCCCCAGTTCACATTTTGGTTTAAGAACACAGGCTGAGTTAAGAAAGGCATTCCTGGCAGAGAGAATGAGGATTGGGATTAACTCCTCTCTAGATCCTTAGGCGAGATCCTAAATTAGTGCAAATCAACATAGCTCCATTATACCAGTTGAAGATGTAGCCTTTTTACCTAGCCTTGTCAAGAATCTGCCCTCTTTCTTGTATAGAGCCTCAGTGGTCACATTAAAATCTAGTCATCCACTGCCTGAGCACTGGGTAACGTCTTCTGATTGCTCTCATTTCTGTTTAGAAAGAATACTTTCTAAAAGCGTATGTAATGGTCCTTTGTGGTATTATTCCGCTCCCCCCATTTTGTTTATTTGCATTTGTCTATTCTTGATAAAGAAAGGAAAGCTATCAGCCTCCCTGGCTTAAGTCGAGTAGAAATCTTCACTTGTGAATTAATCGTTAATATTTGAACCTTCCCTCAAGAGACTTCAAAAACTTCCCCTTTACATTCATTAGCGATTCTTTTACAGAATTAATTAGGGGATTATAAATTGAATTTTAAAAAATTAAGTTCCTTCTGGGTTATTCACAGAAAAACAAAACCGAGGAATGGCAAGTTACTTAAGGGAATGCGTAAGATGCAATGCTCTCTCCCATTTTCTCAACTTTCTGATATCACTGGGAACAGAAAGCTGGCATGCTTAATTGGCTATAACTTCTTCTCCTCACATTAAATGGGGTATTTAATGCAATGCTCATTTTTTCTGAAAATCTTCTGTGGGATGTGGAAATGAATGTTAATCTATTCAAGCCCATTGCCGAGAATGGTAATGAAGCAGTTGTGTCCAATGGTTAGGCTCACATTAAACACGCTTCAGAAAACAAACACAACTGTTTCTGAAATCCTATTCAACATATGTAACTGAATAAAACGCCTAATAAAATGCTTTCTTGGGAAAGTAATGAATTCTGAAAACAGGATTATATTTAGTTAGAACTCCCTTTTGTAATGAAAAACTTTTCTCTGAGAGGAAAATTGCTCTATATAAGGAAACTCAATAATATATTATGAAACGGTTTCCTTGAGACTTGTTAAGATTGCTCAATAGGCCAATTAAAGAAAATAAAGGCTCCGAACCTGCAACCACAATTGTGCATAAGAAACAGAAGGAAAGTTAAACATGGGTAAGTATTTGCCGTGTTTGGACTATACTTTGTGCTTCACTTATATAAACAAAGGTCTTGTAAGTCCTTTGTACAGTTCTGAAAATAATTAATTTTTTTTTCACTCAAAACGTGTTTGTCTGATAACCTCAATCTTCTTACTGAAGTATAGCAATTTCTATTTACAATTATTAAGAAATATTATAGGCTATATTGTCAGACAGTTTGCGGGGAAGGTAATGCAGATTTATGATTTAATTAGAAAAATAAATTGAGTATAATTGCCTTTTTTTAATCGAATGCTGACCACCAAAATTCTCTTATTGTCTCCTGAGTTCATATTCAATAAGTAATTAACATAAACCACTGTGCCAGTGTAAGTCATTTTAATGATGCATGTTGGAATCGCACTTTGAGTCTAACTACTTTTTGTGACTAAATTTAAATGAGTTCAGTGACTGAAACTTATAGAAGATTCCATTTTCTTATATACTGTTGTCATATATTCTGTGGCATGTTCCTTTTAATCCTACAGGATGAAATTCACCCCTATGTGGATAGCTAACAAGATCCAGATATCATTTTCTGGCTTAAGCCTCAGGTTAAGTGAGATGCGAGTGGCGCATGGGACTTGTGCTGGTTCTCTAAACAGCAATTATTTTTTACCCAGAGTAACTAAATCTTTACATGGTTTGGCTGTATTTTGTTTGGAAATGGGAAAATATTGATAACTAGAACCTGTCTGGATGATTTGCTGGGCCAGAGTTATCAGTATGTTCAGGCTGCTTTGTGCCCCTGGGATGATGCAGAACACTCATAAACCTGGCTTCAGTGCATTAAGACAAGTGTATGGTTCCTTTGCATCACCAGAATGCCAGAGACCACCAATGAATTTGGCTTCTAAACTGTAGAAGAAATCCTGAGCATTTAGCTGATTTGCTCCTTCATAATCAAACATCCTGTAAAATGTACCAGTGCCTTGCAGGGCATCCTTACTTTGCCCCAACCAACAGAAAACATGGGCATTGACATCTTAAACTGCTACTATGGAGGGAATCAAGAACAACATGTGACTCACTGTTTTCATTTTCCTATATCTTTCTGAATTTTATTGCTTTAAACATGTTATGTTCTTTTCTGAGCTGCTTTATACTGTAGAATTCATTACTTGTGTTGAAGATTATCATTTTTGGGGATTATTTGAATCAAAGATGCCTATTATTACTGCCCATAAATGCTCCCGACCCAATTTTTGGGTCCTATAGGCAAACCTTGCATCTTATCGAGAACCAAGCTACCCTAAACTGGTTCCTATATCATGTCTAGGGTATGGCTATGGAATAAGTGGCATGCAAGGCATCCCTTCAACCTCAAGATCTCCCCAGCTGCAGAACAAGTGCTGGGGGGACGTGTAGTTTGGAGCAGCCCTGAGGTTGCTCTAATTTGGGATGTATAGTTGGCCACCACACAGCCAGCCTTAGGATCAAGAGGGAGAGCCAAAAGCCCCTTGATGCTCTATGGCTGTAGCTGGGAATCTGGGCCTTATTCTGTTATACTTATTCTGTTACAGGATTCATCAAATATAATGTTATAAATAACTTTACCTTATTCTCTACATTTCTTTTATACAGTACAATCGGAAATGAAGAGAATAATCCTTGTTATATTTGTACAGCTCTTCACACTAAGGCACCTGTCCCATATGTGCTCCATGTACAGAACGCTCATTGACTTCAATGGAAAGGCTCCCATTGAATCAGACACAATTATCAGAGCTCTCTCTGAAGATCAATGGACATTCCGTTTATACACAGCCCATGAGATCAGGCCCTAATTTTGTGCTTTTAGCTAATTGGCCCTTCCAAAAACTCTGCAATGTTTTCTGTGAATATTTTATGCCATTTTACTGATAAATCATAGATGTTAAAGGGATTTGCCCAGGCTCACACAAGTTGGTACCAGTCAGAATACAAATTTGCAGGTTCTTAACACCCAGTCTAGTGCTCAGACCCCTAGCCCTTCCTTCTCTCCAAATAAGTGCAAGAAACATCACTATTTAGTAGTTACTGAATGTGCATATGAGGTGTCATCTGATTTTAGTATCAAATTTATTGTTACAGCTTTCCTTTTTATCACAACATTCAGCTGTAGCGTGAAATCAGTTTCCATTCATTTATGAACATCCAGGACATCCACATTAAAGATTTGTAGTGCAGGGAACATTTAGTGAGCAAAATGCAGGAAGTGTGAACATTTGTGTCCCTTCCACTAGTCTCCTCCCTCATTGCACCATACAAAGCAGAGAAAAGGCTTGCTTGGTTATTTATTAACATTTTGCATTAAAGTACACCAAAAATGTAAAACATTAGACAGATAGGAGAGAACTTAATTTCAGTTTTCTAGCTCCAATAATATAAAAACTGGAGCCAAAGGAAGATCTGTTAATCAAGAGAACACGTGTCTTTTTTTTAATCCGAACCTATATCTTTTAATCCCAAATGGAAAAAATAAATCTGAATTTAATTAACTTCTTCACAGGAGTGAAGCAGGAAATCTCTTCTCCCCTTAGGCAAGTACAGTACCAAAAGTTTGGTACAGGGCGTCTGCACTACCTGGGTATATGGCTCCTACTCACCCCCCAAAACTGAAATAGCCTTTCTGTCTACAATACTAAACTAGGGAATCCTCTCCAAATAAAAGTGGTAGAACTTCCATTGTTTAAACCATTACAATGGAACTGTTAAAGAAAAAATGCAGTAGACAGTCTCGCATGGGAAGGAGGATGGGCTAGATACCCAGAGATGTCTTTTCCATCTCTGGTTCCATGATTCTACATGCTGCAGTAAGCTTTAATCAAAGGACTTTAGTCTTAATCGGTCCTGGATCTGTCCTCACAGAATACAGAGTACTAGCTGTGCTAATTTCTATTAATTTATATATTCAGACTCACATCCACAGAACTGTAGGCTGAAGCCATTGTACTCCAGCTATGAGGCCAGCCCAAAAAAGCAAGGGACAAAACTTTATTTAAAAAGTATACTAACCCACAACTATATTTGGCACCTGCTCTGTTCTCCAAAAATCTATAAAGTTTCTGAAAGACTCTAAGATTGATGTCTTCTGGGGTGCAACTTACAACAATGCCCGCTTTCAAACGCCAAATTAGCTCTATTTCTTCCTCTGTCGACATCCTCCTGCAAGCTGATGTGATTTGTTAGAATTTGTTTTTAAAGTTCCATATAAGTTATAAAGCTCGGGGGGGGGGGGGGGAACGTGGGAAATCTACTTAATTCACACTTTGAGCAGAGCGGTTGCTCAAATAACTCACTGATACGACCGTATATAAACACTATACACTATACAGACCCTAAGATAGAGCCGTTAAGATGCTGATCCAAATGCACCCCAGCCTACATGGGCACAGCTTCTACTAACTTCATTGTGAGTTGTCTTTGTTTAATCGGTCTTGTAACAGCTTGTTTCCCAAATGCAACTGGGACCCATTATCTTCAGTGCCATAATAACTGATACTAGAACACCTATTTCATTGAGCTGGTGAATACTGGGCTTTTAGATTTTTGATGAACACACCCCTTATAAGCACCTTCAGTAAAGCATGAATTAGGAATTCATGGACATCATGGTCTAAAGCTATACTGTACACAAGCAGCTTAGGAAACAGAACTGAGGGCCTTCAGTTCCAGAAACACAAGCCTCTAATACTTAAGCTAAAATAAACAAATATAATCCACAACTTGTCTTGAGGTACTGGGCTGTCGGTGTGCATGCTGGCACCCTCAGAAATCAATTAGAAGCTTCCTTTTTCTGGGCTCCAGAGATCTTTCTTTGTCTGTGCTGCATTGTGCAAGTGATTCCACCAAGGAATGGGTTATGGTGCAATTCTGACCTGAAAATTGACGCTCTAAAACTTGCCATGAGTTTCTAAGTTCATTGTATCTCAGTGATTTACATATCAAAGGTGACATGTAGAAAGATGTTTTTAGTAACTGTCTGCACTGCACACTCAACCTAGGATATAAGAGTCAAGCTGAGTTCTTTCCTTCTCTTACATCATCAGCTGTAATACAGGTTCTTCAAGTGGAAGTCAGTTACGCTGTCCAGGACATCTGTAGAATCCCATGATCATCAATGCATTTGAATAGTTTCAGGCAATTGGAACCTACTACAGTGAATTGATGATGCACAAGAGGAAATAAAATCCCATTCACTCTTTTAGCTGTGTTGGCTCTAATGCTAGCAAAATTAAAAAGGCAGTAAAACCTTATTTTTTACCACTTCCAGAAGTAAGTCTGAGTCTGAACACACACAATGAGCAGATCTGTAAATAAGAATGTGCTATTTTTATGTAGTCATTTCACAGTAGAACTGTACAGTAAAAATATTTGAAAAAAGGAAAAGACAGAGCAGCTACACAGCAAAGACGTTCAGGAGCAGATGTATTCTTTTTCTTTTCTTTTTCCCCCCTCTAAAATACATTCATTCAAGCCAATTGCAAGCTCCCTCCTAAAGGTCTTTACAGAGTGACTGTAAATAATATAATTACACCGTTAAATAATATCAAAAGAAAATGAATAGGTGCTGTATAAACAAGGGAGACAAAATGTTTCCAGATGAATTTTGAAATGAGAGGGAGAATCAGTGAAGCAGGAAATAAAAGAAGGATGTTCCAGGTGGCAAGAAGAGCAGTGGAGAAGGCTTTTACATCAGAAGTGGCTAGGTTGTTAGGAGGCATGTGAAGGAAATAAGAGTTAGCTGAGTGGAAGGGGCAGGAAAGGGAATAGCAAGACCTGATCCTGGGCTCACTTATACCCATGTTATACTAGCGTCACTCTGATGCCAATGATTCCTATCAGCATGAGATCAGTTTAGTAGATTTTAAGACCAAAAGACCATTACGATCACCTTGTCTCATCACCTGCATAACACAAGCCATAGAACCTAACCCAGTAACTTCTGCATCCCACCTATAACTTCTGTTTGAATGAGGGCATATATTTCATAGAGTTAATAGAGGCTGATTCTGATACCAAGCCACTTTTTCTATAATGTCATTCTATTGACTCCAGTGTAGTTAATCCAGGGCAAAGTGAGTTCAGAGTCAGGCCCAAAGTCTGGAGAACTAGGAATATATGGCAAAAGAAAAGAGATAAACCCTTCAACAGAAATACTTTTGGAAGGGAAAAAAAACAGTCTGAATACCTCTCAAAGGATAAAAGAGAGTTAAAAAACACATAATGTCCCCCACTTTTTAAATGAAAAATATTGCTTGCCAGATAGTTTTCCTCAAATTTTGACAGCTCTAATAGGTATAGAAAATGTATATAATTTTTTCTTCCATTTAAAAAAACTAGCTCTGCTATTAAGTGATCATTACTTGACAGCCTAAAATTCCACTTAGTATTTGACTTTTGTAGGGCTGCTTTATCAGCATGCTTGCCAGCTGTAAATTAATTCAACTCCTGTAAGTCTTTTCTGGAATAAGACCAGAACTATGTGTTCTTGTATAAAATATAGTTATTGCTTGACATATGGAAGTAAACGTTATTTTTAATGTTTAAAAAATATGAAGGGGAGTAGGAATAGGGACAAAATGAGTGTGGACATGTTGATAAATAAGTGAAAGGAAAGTGCACGTTTTGCAAAGCAAGCTCTTTTGGACAGATTAACTATTATGAACCGAATTTCAATTTGAGATGGGTAATTGCTTCCCCAACAGGTAGCAAGAAAGGTTTTCAGGAGGAGTCAAGTCAAACCCCTTTCAATATGGTTTTCTGAATGTAGAAGAGATTAGATTAGTGGCTGAAATGCTGTAAGATGAAGTTGAACAGAAATGGAAGCCAGCACCCAAATCAGATTACATGACAGCTCATAGAGCTTGCTTGGCATTTTATTTTACTTAGTAGTAACACAAAGAACCTACAGGCCTGTATCTTGTAAGACACTGGCTTAAGGAGGTTAGTATAAGTGAAGCATAGGTCTATGACACTTACCATAGCTAAAATGGCCTGACATTTACCCTAGATTTTGGTTAAGAGGGTTGTTGGTACATAATGATACCAGGCAACCACAGGAATATTGAACTGATACTAGGCTTGGATATTTTAAGATAAAATCATTGGCAGGTGTTTAACCACAAACTTGCTTTAGCAATAGTTGACATATATGGTAATGAACTAAAAGGCATTAATATGTTAACCTATAGGCTAAAGGCACCCCAATATTATTGGGTTAAGGAAGTAAAACATGGACATGGAAGGCTGGGCATCTGAATGAATATTCATGTCTGATTTTGGGGACAAGAACCCTATTATTCCCAGCTCATTAAATCAGTATTAATTGATAAACAAGTGCAACTCTGTTAAAGAATCAGGCTACTATCAGCTCAAGATATTCAAGTTTGTGATGGCTTTTAAACGCTCACATGATCTTAAATGGCTGACATGGAAGCGGGTCAGGTAATATCTTTTATTAAAAGACATTATCTCACCCACTTTTTTGTCTCTCTACTATCCTGGGACCATCACTACACCAGCACTGCAACTGACATGAAAGTGTAAGTTTATACCACCACAATGACTTTGTTAATGTCCAACAGATATAGAGTTCATTCAAATAACTCATCTCATAAAATGTGATTAGTCTGGGGGACTGAATGACTGAGAGGACTATTAATGGGCTGTAGGGCCTTTTATTTATGTTACCAATTCAAATCCAGTCCAAACCCATAGTAACCAGCAGCTGTTGCTTTCCAGTGGCCTATGTGAAATCAGCCTGTTTCAGTCTAGTTCCAAGTGGACAGGAACGCCCATTACAAAAAGCACCATCACAAAGAGCAGCATTATTGGCAATTTCATCAAGGATGCGAGGGATTTACCAGGCGTGGAAACCCTAGAAATGGTCCCTCCACTCTACAGGCAATGGCAATGGCACAAACCACCCAAGACCCAACCCCAGAGTCAGCTAGTTTAATGAGTGAGTGTGGGTGGCTAGGGAGGGGATGGACCCATGACAGGTGGGAGATGTCAGGGACCCCCAGATAGTCTAAGTTGCCTACCTCTGACAGTAGAGTGACATTGCTGCCACCTGGCCTCCCTCAGGAGGGGTGAGGTGAATTCAGGTGCGACAGCCCCAGCAGGCAGAGAGGTGCACACCATGCACACCAATCAAGCTCCCAAGAGGACCCCATAGTGGCAGCTGCACCAGAGTGGGTATTCACCCCCAAAACGGAGGCTTACTGACCTTGTTGCCCACTCACCAGTCTTCTATAGGCAGAGTAGTAGTGATACCTATCTGAAAGCTGCATTACACTCTTACAAGACTAGGTTTTAAAACTTACCTACAATATTAGATTAATAACCCAACCAAAGCTAGGAAATACAGTTACTGGGGGAAAGCAAGAATAAACCTCAAGCCCTGATACAAGGATCATCATACTAGAAAAAACAAGGTATAATTGGGTGGGATAAGGGAGGAGTGGAAGCTGGGAATTGCAGGCTCATTTTTTAATTTTGTTGCTTTTAGGGCTTTCGTGAGTCATGACACCCAACTACTAAGAAAACAGGAGCCTAGAAAGGTCATAAATACTGTACATATCATGTATATATAGTAGGCAGGGTGACCAGGTGCTGAGGTTTTACGCTGGTTTCAAGGATACATAAAGTTGTCTGCAGTATCATCTTAAGCCGAATAAAGGAAGTGGTTGTGGCAATGCTTAGGGAACTGCAGGCTGGATTTTGTCCCAGAAGATCATGTGTCAACCAGATTTTCACATTAAGAATAATCATCAAAAAGAGCATTGAATGGAAAAAAAACTGTCATCATAAGCTTCATAAATTTGAAGAAAGCATTTGACAGCCCCCTCATGATTCACTCTAGCATCTATTTAAATGTTATGGTGTATCAACAAAAATAATCAAGCCTTTTTTATATCAAAAGTGCATCTTGCATGGTCAAAGTAAATGCAGAGCTGAGAGAATGGTTTAACACAGACACTGATGTCAAATAAGGATGCATTCTCTCACCTCTCCTGTTTGGCATTGCCATTGATATCATTATGAGAAAAAGTGTGGATGGATACAATAGTGGCACCATGTGGCTTAACAACAGTACATTAGAAGATTTAGATTTCATTGATGACTTAGCCTTGATAAGTGACAGGTCAAGCACTATGCAAGCAAAGTCTGAACGTCCAGCATCACAACAAAGATTGGGTTCATAATTAGTTATGGGAAAAATCAAATCTGAGAACCCCAGCCACTCTCAACTCTAGCATTAACTTGAAAGGCAAAGGAGTACAAAAGGTTAGTGACCTTAGCAGTAACATGCAAGCCAATTGGGATGTCCAGAATTAATGTCAAAAATTTGCAAGACAGCATCTGCATTCAATCAAAATTTAGTCATCAGAAATCTACAACTTAAAGACCAAACTATGACTCTTCAACTCAAATGTTATTTCCACTTTAACATAGGGATGTGAAAAGTGGAAATCCACAAAAGGCATAGATGGACACATAAAAGCCGTTGGAAGCCAATGCCTCAGGAAGATACTAGGTATTAAATGGAATGAATTTATACCAAATGCTGAGATTCATCATAGAGTTCAACAACTTATCTCCAAAGTTATCCAGAAAAGAAGACAGAAATGTCTGGAGACATGTTAAGAATGAAACCAGAGTGTCTGCCCTGGCAGTCATGCTATGGCAGCTGAAGGAACACGTAAATGGGGCAACTGAAAGAATCCTTCCAGCCAACTGTACTTAGAGAGGGGAAACTAATGGGACTTAACAACAGAGGACATGCAAAAAGTGGCCTGGTATAGACAGACAATGGAGCTTTGTATTTTAAGGGATATTTGATAGGATAGGAAGGATTCAAATTCAGAAGGGATGACCAAGCTACACATCTGGAGCACCTGTCAGGGAAGGTGTGGAGATGCTATATACAGTAATGTATAGTCCAGCAGGACTAAGTCTGCGTTTTCCTTCAGCCTCCCAACCCCAGTTTCTACCCTCTCACCTTTATAAAATTCCCTACAGCACTATTCCAGAACATTACAGCTGACAGTGGTGCTATTGCTGTGTTCGGGGCTATTCCTGTAGAATGCTGTTGCCCTCTACAGTAGGCCATTGTTCTCTCCATAGTTCTTTTCCCCCATGTCTTGCCAGTCACCCACCTTAGGCGCAGTCCCTCCTTTTCCAGCCACAGACAAGGAGCTTACAAGAAGTGGAAGATTGGACAAATGACCAGGGAGGAGTATAAAAATATTGCTCAGGCATGCAGGAGTGAAATCAGGAAGGCCAAATCACACTTGGAGTTGCAGCTAGCAAGAGATGTTAAGAGTAACAAGAAGGGTTTCTTCAGGTGTATTAGCAACAAGAAGAAAGTCAAGGAAACTGTGGGCCCCTTATTGAATGAGGGAGGCAATCTAGTGACAGGGGATGTGGAAAAAGGTCATGTACTCAATGCTTTTTTTGTCTCTGTCTTCACAAACAAGGTCAGCTCCCAGACTACTGCACTGGGCAGCACAGCATGGGGAGGAGGTGACCAGCCCTCTGTGGAGAAAGAAGTGGTTCAGGACTATTTAGAAAAGCTGGACAAGCACAAGTCCATGGGGCCAGATGCACTGCATCTGAGGGTGCTAAAGGAGTTCCCAGATGTGATTGCAGAGCCATTGGCCATTATCTTTGAAAACTCACGGTGATCAGGGGAGGTCCCGGACAGGGGCAGCTCTAGGCACCAGCAAAGCAAGCAGGTGCTTGGGGCAGCCCATTTGCAGGGGCGGCAGAGATCCAGCATGGGAGCTGAGAACCAACAGGGGGCCCTGGGAGTTGTAGTTCCTTGGTTAGCTCCCTGCCTATACAGCCAGCCCTGGAGCAGGGAAAGAACTACATTTCCCAGCATTCCCTTGGCCGCTACCAACAGGAAAGGGAGGTGGAGGGAGTGAGGTAGCTGAAACCTCATGCTGCAGCTTACTGTGAATGGAGAGCTCACTGCTAGAGCGGGGTGGCCCTGGGAACGGGGAACAAGTGTGCCCAAGGAGTAGAAGGCTTTGGCCCAGCTATCCCCTTCTGAAGATATCCCCAGACTGGATTAGGGATACTGCTGTGGCCTCGCCTTGCAGCCCCCAAAGAAAGAATTGGGTGGACTAAATGGACAGTGCACCTCTCTATCTGAAGCCTAGCAAGGGAGGTACGTGGATCACACTAGAATTTAAAATGAAAAGTAAGGGAGGGGAAGCGAGGCTCTGGACCTGGGCTGCTTTAGATACAGAACCAGGCACATAGGAGGATTTCCACATCTGAGCCATGGAAGCAGAAAATAATATTTCCTTTCCAGATTTAGCTAATATTCAGAAAGGGAATCTAGCACCTGCCCTCCAGATTTGAACACCTCAACATTCAGGAGTGCTCAAGCTCAATTCGGGAAGCTGTTACTTCATTTCTCCCAAATCAAATATACTGATCCACTGTAACTTGCTGTAAAAAAAAGTAGGATAAAATTGAGCAAGAAATGCTCCCCAGTGGTAATTAGGACTGGAATTGCTATTTTCAACAGCCATTGCCTTTTTTTTATTATTTATTTATTTTTAGTTTTATTTGTTTAAAAGGAAGACAGTGATATTGCATTGGCAAATTCCCCATAGAAACAAAGAGTGGAACAAAAGAATAATAAAGGCACCTTAACTTTTCCTCATTTATGGAGGGCAGTCTTATAATATGCTTCCAGATATCCTCCAATCACACAAGATAAAAATCGTTCCACTTTACTAGAGTTCTGTAACCATATGGAAACCAATCCTGTCTGTGTTCTGTGCACATCTAAAATTCCTGCTCAATGACCCGCCCTGGGAGCGAGTTACCAGTGACCCAGGGCTGGAGCGGAAGGAGGGTACAGTTGGCAGGGGAGAGCCCAGGGCTGGGGCGGCAGGAGGTTTGTGGGTGGGGGGGCACTGGTGGGGGGGAAAGGGGGAGCCCAGAGCTGGGGCAACAGGGGGTGTGTGTGTGGGGTGTAGAGCCCAGGGCTGGGGCGACAGGGGGTGCAGGTGCGGGGGAGGAGAGCCTAGGGCTGGGGCAGCAGGGGGGTGGGGAGAGGCCCAGAGCTGGGGCGGCAGGGGGATGCGAGGGGTAGCCCAGGGCTGAGGTGGGGGGCAGCCAAACATTTTTTTGCTTGGGGCGGCAAAAAACCTAGAGCCAGCCCTGGTTCTGGATGACTGGAAAAAGGCTAATGTTGTGCCCATCTTTAAAAAAGGGAAGAAGGAGGATCCGGGGAACTACAGGCCAGAGAGCCTCACCTCAGTCCCTGGAAAATCATGGAGCAGGTCCTCAAGGAATCAATTCTGAAGCACTTGGAGGGGAGGAAAGTGATCAGGAACAGTCATGGATTCATCAAGGGCAAGTCATGTCTGACTAACCTAATTGCCTTCTATGATGAGATAACTGGCTCTGTGGATGAGGGGAAAGCAGTGGATGTGTAATTCCTTGACTTTAGCAAAGCTTTTGTTATGGTCTCCCACAGTATTCTTGCCAGCAAGTTAAAGAAGTATGGGCTGGATGAATGGACTATAAGGTGGATAGAAAGCTGGCTAGATCGTTGGGCTCAACGGGTAGTGATCAATGGCTCCATGTCTAGCTGGCAGCCGGTATCAAGTGGAGTGCCCCAAGGGTCGGTCCTGCGGCCGGTTTTGTTCAATATCTTCATTAATGATCTGGAGAATGGCGTGGACTGCACCCTCAGCAAGTTTGCAGATGACACTAACCTGGGAGGACTGGTAGATATGCTGGAGGTTAGGGATAGGATACAGAGGGACCTAGACAAATTAGAGGATTGGGCCAAAAGAAATCTGATGAGGTTCAACAAGGACAAGTGCAGATAAGTGCACTTAGGATGGAAGAATCCCATGCACTGCTAAAGACTAGGGACCGAATGGCTAGGCAGCAGTTCTGCAGAAAAGGACCTAGAGGTTACAGTGGACGAGATGTTGGATATGAATCAAGAGTGTGCCCTTGTTGCCAAGAAGACTAATGGCATTTTGGGCTGTATAAGTGGGGGCATTGCCAGCAGATCAAGGGATGTGATCATTCCCCTCTATTCAACATTGGTGAGGTCTCATCTGGAGTACTGTGTCCAGTTTTGGGCCCCACACTACAAGAAGGATGTGGAAAAATTGGAAAGAGTCCAGCGGAGGGCAACAAAAATGATTAGGGGGCTGGAGCACATGATTTATGAGGAGAGGCTGAGGGAACTGGGATTATTTAGTCTGCAGAAGAGAAGAATGAGGGGGGATTTGATAGCTGCTTTCAGCTACCTGAAAGGGGGTTCCAAAGAGGATGGATCTAGACTGTTCTCAGTGGTACCAGATGACAGAACAAGGAGTAATGGGAGAGGTTTAGGTTGGATATTAGGAAAAACTTTTTCACTAGGAGAGTCGTGAAGCACTGGAATGGGTTACCTAGGGCAGTGGTGGAATCTCCTTCCTTAGAGGTTTTTAAGGTCAGGCTTGACAAAGCCCTGGCTGGGATGATTTAGTTGCGGATTGGTCCTGCTTTGAGCAGGGGGTTAGACTAGATGACCTCCTGAGGTCCCTTCCAACCCTGATATTCTATGATTCTATGAAGGGAAAAAAACAGGCACTGCAGTGAGTGCTAGAAGTAGGCAGGGAAAGGGCAGGGCAGGGGGGCAAGGAGTGGTGCCCAGACAGACTGCCAGTTACATTTTACCCAAGAAAAATCCATGGTTTGAATATAACTGACCAAAACATCTGGTCACTCTATATATAGGATGAAGCAGAACCTTGTAATTACATTCAGTTCATGTGGTTTTCATACAATCAGGCCTTATAAGTTAAAGCATATTGAGATTGATTTTTTAATGGCCTTTTCCCAAGGACTGGGATTCTTATCTCCTCTTAGGAAATGAAAACATGGACAAATTTGCTTTTCCAGGGAGAAAAAAACCCACAGAAATGTGAAAGTCATTTATATAAATAAGATCATACACTGAATTCCACCATTTCTATTTACCTTTACTTATGGCTTTGGTAGAATAAAGTAGAGTGTTTCTAGTTGCAACAAACAAGTCTTTATTAAAGCACAACAGTGAAATATCCTTGTAACAATTCTTCCTATCGATAAACATGCTAGCGGTCCATAGTCCAGACTTTGTTGCATTAAGTCTAGGCATTTCAGTAACTCCATGTTTTGGCCAGATGTTTTGAATTAGAAGAGGCATGTAAGAATATGCACTGAGCTCCACCTAAAAACCATTTGCTTGATCTGCTCAGCCTGTCAAGGCACCTAGAGTTACATCCCGTTCTCATTTTTAAGGCATGAACACCATGAACTGTAAATTAATACAAACCTGTTCTGTCCTAAATCACTGCACTTTAAATTTTCTTATGGTGCAAAGGACATGATATCTTTCCTATTAAGACAGTATAATCTTCAAAAACAAGTGAACCCAAAACTTGGATCCTTTGTCATTTGAAGAGAGCTTTGGATTGGATCAACATAGATGGGCCAGAATGCCGCCTCCTATCTAGAAATGCTATGATATTCTTGCATTACTACATTTGCACACTACCTGATAGCAGTAAAATCTAGCTTTTGAAATAGCAATGAATAAATTCAATAAACAATGTAAACAGGAGCAGTAATTCTAATAAGAACAGTAAAGTACTAAAAATGTCATACCCAGGATATTTCCCATGACATGGCTAACCACATAACTGCATTGTTAATTATTTACACAGTTTTTGACACCTATTTTTCAAATCCAGTATATAAAACCAGTAATTTGTCACACGATAAGAATATTTCAATGCTTTTGCTTTTTCTACGCAAATAGCTCAGTTAATTGTAGCAGAGAAATGGTTGGTAATTTCCAGCCATTGGAAACAGACTATCTAATGATAATAACAGTACATTAAAAGTTTACTTTTCATCTTCATTGTAAAAAATAAAATAAAACTAAAAACAAATAGAAACAACTGCAAGATTTTCTACCAGGTTAATGAACAGTATAGAAGGTCAAATCTGTTATAATGAGCTAGGCCAACATTTTCAGATGCAGCCAATAATTGTAGATGGCTTATTTTTAGGGTGCCCAACTTGAAACAACTTCAGGTGTTGGCCTTGGATGCTTATGTATGCAAATTTAGTCCTGAATGAGCATTTGCTAGTATCACAAAGCCACGGTCTTCTTTCATACAATTTAATGACATTATTTTAAATCAGGTATACGGTAGTTTCACAGAGCTGTTCAGAGAAGCATGTATGGAACCTGTCTTGACTCTGAGCCTGACCAAAGCCCACTGAAATTAATAGGAGGTTTTTCATTCAGCCCTCCATGGCTCATGACAGTGATGTTTCTCCTGTACTTTTCTTGAACATCAAAGTCTCACATACACTTAAAACTGCATGTTATTCAAGAAATGACAGGCTGAAATTACAGCTCTTCTTCTAGAATGCTGCACAAAAGGTCATTTTTACTGAAGACTAAAAGCTATACTTACATGTAATTAGTATTGTTAACAAGAAAAATGAGAAATTCAAGAAATGTAAAGATAGAGATGACACGGGGCCCAATCCTGCGTCCAGTGACATAAGCAGAACTCCCATTCACTTTGCTGGGTGCAGAATCCTGCAACACAATGTTGAATGTACATACGTGTTGGTTCTCCCATCCCCCAATTTCATTCCATTGCCTTTTGTGTTTTTTATTAAATCTTTCACATAATGTTATATCATTTATCACTAGGCACTGATTGTAGGGGAGTTTAGCATGTCTGAGCCTTTTTTCCGTCATCCCACAGACCCAATAACAACCCACCAAATCTAATTCTTGAGGCTTCAATTGCTGCTTACGATGAGCAAACTATTTCAGTGCCATTTAGATTTAGGCTGAAAGCAGCACCTGTCAGTCCTTGGAGTGATGGGAACAGGAGCGTAGAGCTTCTGTTCCAAGAGTGCCATGGTGCAATAAGGTGTCCAGGAATGGACAGCCCCAGGAGCAACAGGGCAGTGGCTGTAGCTGAACCCTGGTCCTAGACTGAGAGCACAGGGGCCAAAAAGAGATAGCTATTTATAATTAAAGTTGGACCTGGACAAACAACCCCAGAACAAAATACCCCTCAGATTGGTAGGTGTTCAGTCTCTGAACCCAGAACTGGATCTGAATTTTGCCAGTTGCCCCTATCTTGATAATGAGCCTAACCCAAGCCTCCGGTATGTACACTCCCAAACTTGGGAATGTTCACAGTCCAGATCTGACTTTTGTTGCATGGGCCCTCCTTACTTGTAATAGCTCAGTTATTAGCCAGGGGCCGGGCAAAGGAGGCTTTGACTACCGTTCAAAAATCTGTTTTCAAATGGGAGCTGAGAAGATGGGGCGGAGGACAGAACACATGCGAAAAGGACAGAAAAACAAGGAATTAAGACATGACTGTTGGGGAGAGAACAGGGAAAAAGAGGAGAGTTTGAAACTCAGCATCTAAACCACGTGGGGGAGAGAGGGAGCATAGTGACACGGAATGGAAGGGGGGCCGGAAGGGACCCAACAGCCCGAAAAGATCATCTGAGGGTGTTAAAAGAACAGTACATTTTGCATGTCTTTTCCTGTTGGAATGAAATGGGTGGGGATTTCACTTTTCCTAAGCAGAGAAAAGAATCAGAACTGGGGACATTATTTCTAACAAAAAGATTTACTTCACTACCGACATGTGGCGAGAAAAGAGAGCTCATGTAGAACTCCAAACTGTGCCCAGTTATCCTCCGACTGGAAAACATGTGCATTCAAGCCACAGGGCCATATCCTGCCCTCAGCCCACATGTAAAATGGCCATTGATATCAGCAGGAGAGCCACTTGCAGCTCAAGGGCACGATAGAAACTATGGGCCTGGCCCAAACCCATCAAAATCAAGAGGAGTTTTTCCACTAATATCAATGAGCTTTGGATGAGGCTCCATGTGGATCTCATTCTCTCAACTCCAATTTGAAATCAATGGAAACTTAGGTGCTCGGTAGCTCTGGAAATGAGGTCTTAACCACTATAGTCTCCCAAACGCCTGTGTCTTTTCTTGAGTCAAACGTCTCTTGCCCTTGAACGATTTGTTTTAAAATCACCTTCATCACGGCACTGATCCTACTCTGCCTTGCACCACTTTAATACTCGTGCAACTCAATTGCTGTCCATGGATTTCCCCCTGATTTATAGCTGTGTGACTAAGAGCAGAATCTGGCTTTGAAAAACCGGTGACAATTTATAGCAATTATGTCTAGCTGCAGGCAAGCAGAAACACTCCCTAGCAGAGGCTGGTTGGGAGTGTGAACATTATTTAACAAAAATACAGTTCCAACCTCTTTTGCATTAAAACAAATTGTACCGCAGCACACACACACCCATAGGAGATATTAAAAAAGCACCTGAGGAAAAATCCCTGTGGGCATGGGTAAATGCAGTAGTTCCTTAAAATGTGCATTACAATCCCAAGAAAACAGGGATGGGGTGCTGTGCTTCTCCAGCAATTGGACAGTACAAACATGTTGACAAGCTCTGATCTCAAGAGAGGCTTTCTCAGACATGATTTCCTTCAGAGAGTTCATGCTGCTCATATGAGGCCTGATCCAAAGCCCATTAAAGACTATGGAAGGTCTCTCACTGATTGCAGTGGGCTTTGGGTCAGTCTCACATTTCTCTGCTGAATTATAGGTCTTCTCCAAATCCCTCTCATTTTTCTTGTGGAAGCCACCTGTTCAAAAAAATGTCCAAAAGAAATACCCCAGCACAAATGAATTTCCATTTAATTTTAGCATTGACATTTGCCCAGCTCATCAATTAACTGGCTGCACAGATTTCTTTAATTATTTACTGCAGCAGTGAGACTCACCCTTGCGGTGCCTCCTGTTGGTTGCCCTTGGGAATTAGCTCTCCCAGCCTTGGAGCGCCCTCTGTAGGCCAGTGATCTGCCTTGCCGCTGGCCCTCATGTCCCTCCCTGGACTCTGGTGCCCCATTAGCTGGGGTGCTGCCCCCTGGCAGTACTACCACAGTTCTGGGTCTCCCCCTCCTCTTGGGGAACCCCCACCCACTATCCCCACCTCGCCTCAGTATACGGCTACTGCTAATCTTAGGGTTACCATACGTCCGGATTTTCCCGGACATGTCCGGCTTTTTGGGACTCAAATCCCCATCCGGGGGGAAATCCCAAAAAGCCGAACATGTCCGGGAAAATCCAGCGCCGCTGGGCCGGGGGCTGGCCCGGGGCTGGCCCGAGGCCGGCCCGGGGCCAGCGGTGCTAGGCGGCCGGGGGGTGCGCCGGGCCGGCGGTGCTGGGCGGCAGGGGGGTGCGCCGGGCCGCCGGGGACCGGC